>NC_041399.2:208324404-208624404 GCF_900747795.2 Erpetoichthys calabaricus | reverse complement strand
GGTCTTAATGAGCTCTTCTCCACGTGGCAATTTAGGTCCTTTTAAAGTTTCACAACATGAGGATGGCAGCTCTCTGACATCATCCATTCATTTTCATTCCCACTTGTTTGGTTCAAGCGCCTGCTCCGAGGGGTCCGCGCGTCTTATCTTACAGTTCAATGAATCACAATGACAAAAATCACTTTGGATTCCAGGGTGCCAGTCAATCTGTATTTTATATAGCTTATAATTTGTATTTAGAATTTTATATAGTGCCTTTCGTTTCCTCCCACAGTCCAAAGACATGCAGGTTAGGTGGATTGGCGATTCTAAATTGGCCCTAGTGTGTGCTTGGTGTGTGGGTGTGTTTGTGTGTGTCCTGTGGTGGGTTGGCACCCTGCCCGGGATTGGTTCCTGCCTTGTGCCCTGTGTTGGCTGGGATTGGCTCCAGCAGACCCCCGTGACCCTGTCTTCGGATTCAGCGGGTTGGAAAATGGATGGATGGATAGTGCCTATCACTGTGACTTTCCAGCTGGAGAAGTGCACAGAGAATGGTTTGAAGTCTGAGCCGTGAGGGTGTCTGGATGAGAGGTCAATGGTGGTGCTCACTGTGGATTGAGGGAGTGTTTAATTTTAGGAGGATACTGTACATTTACCATTTTTGTGCCCATCAGTATATAAAGGGCAAACATGATTCGAAAAGCTTTTCAAGTGTATTAAACCACTGACCCTTCTTCAAGCTGACTTGAGGGTCTCCTGTGTCCCCCACTCCAAGTGCCACTCTTCCATAAAGCTGCTAATGGTGAAGCATCCGGGCACAGTCTCTTCAACCTGAGCCACTGTAGCTTGTCACTCCTTCAGAGGTCTTTTGGTGGTCTCCCTCACCTGTCATCATTTTTTTTTCTCCTAACACCACTATGCCAGGTTCTTCACCTCCTTCATGTCTCCAGGCGGAGTGGTGGCTCTGAGACTAGGGATCTTCACTGGCAATTGGAAGGTTGCCGGTTCGAATCCTGTAAAATGCCAAAAGGGACTCTGCTCTGTTAGGCCCTTAACCTGCAATTGCTGAGCGCTTTGAGTAGTGAGAAAAGCGCTATAGAAATGCAAAGAATTATATTTTTTTCTTCCAGCTGAGGTCCTGCCCTTATACTTCACCAAACCTGCACTTGTATGGTTTTCACCATCTCTGTCTGGCATCTTTACAAGGGGCACCTCACCCATCTAGAAACACTTGGGATCTTAATTAGCTGTTCTCCATGTGCAATTCAGGTTTCACTACATGAGGATGGCGGCTCTCTGCCATCATCCATTCATTTTCATTCCTATTTGTTTGGTTCAAGCGCCCGCTCCGAGGGTTCTGAACCTCTCATTTTGCAGTTCAATGAATCACAATGAAAAAAATCATTTTGGATTCCAGGGTGCCAATCAATCTGTATTTTATATGGTGCCAGCTGGAGAAGTGCACAGAGAATGGTTTGGGACATTGAAATCTGGGCTGCGTGGGCGTCCGGATGAGAGGTCAGTGGTGGTGCACACTGTTTTGAAGTGCACAGTGGGCTGAGAGAGTGTTCAGACCAGTATTCAATTTTAGGTAGATACGTTTGCCATTTTTTTGCCCATCAGTCTACAAAGGGAAAACAGGATTTCAGAAAGCTTTTCAAGTGTATTAAACCACTGACCCTTCTTCCAGCTGACTTGAGGGTCTCCTGTGTCCCTTCTGTGGAGATGTCCTCAGCGTTCCTCCACTCCAAGTGCCACTCTTCCATAAAGCTGCGACTGGTGAAGCATCTGAGCACCGTCTCTCCAACCTGAGCCACTGTAGCTTGTCACTCCTTCAGAGGTCTCTTGGTGGTCGTCCCATACTTGCCATCAATTTTTTTTTCTCCTAATACCTCGATGCCAGGTTCTCCACCTCCTTCATGTCTCCAGCTGAGGTCCTGCCCTTATACTTCACCAAGCCTGCGCTTTTATGGTTTATCTTTACCTCGCCCACCTAGAAACACTTGGGGTCTTAATTAGCGCCTCTCCACGTGGCAATTTAGGTCCTTTTAAAGTATCACAACATAAGGATGGCGGCTGTCTGACATCATCCATTCATTTTCATTCCCACTTGTTTGGTTCAAGCGCCCGCTCCGAGGGGTCTGCGCCTCTCATTTTGCAGTTCAGTGAATCACAATGAAAAAAATAATTTTGGATTCCAGGGTGCCAGTCAATCTGTATTTTATATAGCGCCTTTCATAATGACTTTCCAGCTGGTGAAGTGTGCAGAGAATGGTGTGAAGTCTGGGTGAGAGGTCAATGGCGGTGCACACTGTGGATTGAGAGAGTGTTTAGTTTTAGGTGGATACGTTTGCCATTTTTTTGCCCATCAGTCTACAACAGGAAAACAGGATTTCAGAAAGCTTTTCAAGTGTATTAAACCACTGACCCTTCTTCCAGCTGACTTGAGGGTCTCCTGTGTCCCCCACTCCAAGTGCCACTCTTTCATAAAGCTGCTACTGGTGAAGCATCCGGGCACCGTCTCTCCAACCTGAGCCACTGTAGCTTGTCACTCCTTCAGAGGTCTCTTGGTGGTCTCCCTCACCTGTCATCAGTTTTTTTTTCTCCTAACACCACGATGCCAGGTTCTTCACCTCCTTCGTGTCTCCAGCGGAGGTCTTGCCCTTATACTTCACCAAGCCTGCACTTGTATTGTATTGGCATCTTTACAAGGGGCACCTCGCCCATCTAGAAACACTTGGGGTCTGAATTAGCGCTTCTCCACGTGGCAATTTAGGTCTTTTTAAGGTTTCACAACATGAGGATGGCGGCTCTCTGCCATCATCCATTCATTTTCATTCCCACTTGTTTGGTTCAAGCGCCCGCTCCGAGGGGTCTGAACCTCTCATTTTGCAGTTCAATGAATCACAATGAAAAAAATCATTTTGGATTCCAGGGTGCCAATCAATCTGTATTTTATATGGTGCCAGCTGGAGAAGTGCACAGAGAATGGTTTGGGACATTGAAATCTGAGCTGCGTGGGCGTCCGGATGAGAGGTCAGTGGTGGTGCACACTGTTTTGAAGTGCACAGTGGGCTGAGAGAGTGTTCAGACCAGTATTCAATTTTAGGTAGATACGTTTGCCATTTTTTTGCCCATCAGTCTACAAAGGGAAAACAGGATTTCAGAAAGCTTTTCAAGTGTATTAAACCACTGACCCTTCTTCCAGCTGACTTGAGTGTCTCCTGTGTCCCTTCTGTGGAGATGTCCTCAGTGTTCCTCCACTCCAAGTGCCACTCTTCCATAAAGCTGCGACTGGTGAAGCATCTGGGCACCGTCTCTCCAACCTGAGCCACTGTAGCTTGTCACTCCTTCAGAGGTCTCTTGGTGGTCGTCCCATACTTGCCATCAATTTTTTTTTCTCCTAATACCATGATGCCAGGTTCTCCACCTCCTTCATGTCTCCAGCTGAGGTCCTGCCCTTATACTTCACCAAGCCTGCGCTTTTATGGTTTATCTTTACCTCTCCCACCTCGCCCACCTAGAAACACTTGGGGTCTTAATGAGCGCTTCTCCACGTGGCAATTTAGGTCTTTTTAAGGTTTCACAACATGAGGATGGCGGCTGTCTGCCATCATCCATTCATTTTCATTCCCACTTGTTTGGTTCAAGCGCCCGCTCCGAGGGGTCTGCGCCTCTCATTTTGCAGTTCAGTGAATCACAATGAAAAAAATAATTTTGGATTCCAGGGTGCCAGTCAATCTGTATTTTATATAGCGCCTTTCATAATGACTTTCCAGCTGGTGAAGTGTGCAGAGAATGGTGTGAAGTCTGGGTGAGAGGTCAATGGCAGTGCACACTGTGGACTGAGAGAGTGTTTAGTTTTAGGTGGATACGTTTGCCATTTTTTTGCCCATCAGTCTACAACAGGAAAATAGGATTTCAGAAAGCTTTTCAAGCGTATTAAAGCACTGACCCTTCTTCCAGCTGACTTGAGTGTCTCCTGTGTCCCCCACTCCAAGTGCCACTCTTTCATAAAGCTGCTAATGGTGAAGCATCCGGGCACCGTCTCTCCAACCTGAGCCACTGTAGCTTGTCACTCCTTCAGAGGTCTCTTGGTGGTCTCCCTCACCTGTCATCAGTTTTTTTTTCTCCTAACACCAGGATGCCAGGTTCTTCACCTCCTTCGTGTCTCCAGCGGAGGTCTTGCCCTTATACTTCACCAAGCCTGCACTTGTATTGTATTGGCATCTTTACAAGGGGCACCTCGCCCATCTAAAAACACTTGGGGTCTGAATTAGCGCTTCTCCACGTGGCAATTTAGGTCTTTTTAAGGTTTCACAACATGAGGATGGCGGCTCTCTGCCATCATCCATTCATTTTCATTCCCACTTGTTTGGTTCAAGCGCCCGCTCCAAGGGGTCTGAACCTCTCATTTTGCAGTTCAATGAATCACAATGAAAAAAATCATTTTGGATTCCAGGGTGCCAATCAATCTGTATTTTATATGGTGCCAGCTGGAGAAGTGCACAGAGAATGGTTTGGGACATTGAAATCTGAGCTGCGTGGGCGTCCGGATGAGAGGTCAGTGGTGGTGCACACTGTTTTGAAGTGCACAGTGGGCTGAGAGAGTGTTCAGACCAGTATTCAATTTTAGGTAGATACGTTTGCCATTTTTTTGCCCATCAGTCTACAAAGGGAAAACAGGATTTCAGAAAGCTTTTCAAGTGTATTAAACCACTGACCCTTCTTCCAGCTGACTTGAGTGTCTCCTGTGTCCCTTCTGTGGAGATGTCCTCAGCGTTCCTCCACTCCAAGTGCCACTCTTCCATAAAGCTGCGACTGGTGAAGCATCTGGGCACCGTCTGTCCAACCTGAGCCACTGTAGCTTGTCACTCCTTCAGAGGTCTCTTGGTGGTCTCCCTCACCTGTCATCAGTTTTTTTTTCTCCTAACACCAGGATGCCAGGTTCTTCACCTCCTTCGTGTCTCCAGCTGAGGTCTTGCCCTTATACTTCACCAAGCCTGCACTTGTATTGTATTGGCATCTTTACAAGGGGCACCTCGCCCATCTAGAAACACTTGGGGTCTGAATTAACGCTTCTCCACGTGGCAATTTAGGTCTTTTTAAGGTTTCACAGCATGAGGATGGCGGCTGTCTGCCATCATCCATTCATTTTCATTCCCTCTTGTTTGGTTCAAGCGCCCGCTCTGAGGGGTCTGCGCCTCTCATTTTGCAGTTCAGTGAATCACAATGAAAAAAATCATTTTGGATTCCAGGGTGCCAGTCAATCTGTATTTTATATAGCGCCTTTCATAATGACTTTCCAGCTGGTGAAGTGTGCAGAGAATGGTGTGAAGTCTGGGTGAGAGGTCAATGGCGGTGCACACTGTGGACTGAGAGAGTGTTTAGTTTTAGGTGGATACGTTTGCCATTTTTTTGCCCATCAGTCTACAACAGGAAAACAGGGTTTCAGAAAGTTTTTCAAGTGTATTAAACCACTGACCCTTCTTCCAGCTGACTTGAGTGTCTCCTGTGTCCCTTCTGTGGAGATGTCCTCAGCGTTCCTCCACTCCAAGTGCCACTCTTCCATAAAGCTATAACTGGTGAAGCATCTGGGCACCGTCTCTCCAACCTGAGCCACTGTAGCTTGTCACTCCTTCAGAGGTCTCTTGGTGGTCTCCCTCACCTGTCATCAGTTTTCTCCTAACACCACGATGCCAGGTTCTCCACCTCCCTCATGTCTCCAGCTGAGGTCTTGCCCTTATACTTCACTAAGCCTGTTCTTTTATGGTTCTCTGCCAGGCATCTTTACAAGGGGTACCTTGCCCACCTGGAAACACTTGATATCTTAATTAGCTCTTCTCCACAAGCTAATTCAGGTTTCACTACATGAGGATGGCGGCTCTCTGCCATCATCCATTCATTTTCATTCCCACTCATTTATTCGTGTCGAGGAAAAAGCATGGAAAACCTCCATCGAGAGGCACAAATGTGAAATAAGTAGGTGCCGCGGAGAGCCTAATGAGAAGTGCATCTTGCATAGGCATGGAAATAAAATAAACTGAGAGTGCCGTTCTGCTGTACACAGAATGCTAAATACCAGCTTTTACAGTTTCTCCTGCAAATCGTTTTAACGTAATCCTGACAGAGTTTCTGCCTGTGGTTTTTCGTTGGCCTTATCTGGAGATCTCATTTGGGGAGACGCGTTACCGCAGTCGGACGTGTGAAGCCCATGATAAAATGTGCACCCGGGTGGTGAGGCGAGGAGCTGAGGTTCAGAAACCATCCCTCCATTTATGCGGCTCGCCTTTGACACCACCATCGGTACGCGGTCGGGAGAGCAAGGAGCTGAGGAGACCCCCCATCACAATGTGGGAACTGGAGGTTCTCGTATACCAACAACAGCAACATTTATTGCTAGAGCATGTTTTCTTACAAATGGTGTCGCTCAAAGAGCGTTACGAGATGAAGAAAGAAAAAATATAAAAATAAAATTAGGCAATACTAATTAACAAAGAATAAAGTGAGGTCTGATGGCCAGGGGGGACAGAAAAAAACAAGAGGGCTGGAAAAATAAAAACAAAATCTGCAGGGGTTCTGAGGCCACAAGACCACCCAGCACCTCACCTCTGGGCATTCTACCTAACATCAATGATCTCAATCCGTCCACATGGCTTTCAGGCTTCATGTGGAAGAAGTAGATGATGATGATGATGATGCTGGTCATGTGGACCTCTGGCCTTCAATCCATCCATGTTGGGACTGCATGGTGCTTTGTTCAGGTGTTGGGGGCGCAGATCGACACAACACAGAAAACTGGAAAAAGAACAGAAGAGAAAGTAGGGGTTTAGTATGGATGGTGGAGATGTGAGAAAAATGAGAATTACAAGGGCACTCTGCCCACACTGTGCTGTCGCCATCACTCTGATGAGGCTCATCTTTGTCTCGTTTGTCCACAAGACTTTTTCCCAGAATTCTGCAGGCTCTTTGAAGTCCTTTTTCACAAACTGTAAACTGGCCATTCTGATTTTGTGTCCGCATCGGCCCCCTGAAGACTGTTTCTGGTCTGTCAGACAGGCATTTGGGGGCTTTTTCTTGACCATAGTGAGGAGTCTTCTGCCACCAGCAGTGGAGGCCTTCCCTGGCCTACCAGTCCCTTTGTGATGACTGAGCCCACCAGTGTGTTCTTTCGTCTTCATGATATTCCTGACAGTTGATTTCAGTCCTCCTAAGGTCTTACTGATGTCTCTGATGGTCTTATTCTTGTTTTCAGCCTCATAATGGCTTCTTTGACTTTCATTGGAACAGCTCTGGTCTTCAAGTTGAACAATGGCAACTCCACACTCCAAAAGGTAGAAACGAGCCGAGGTATCTTATGAAGCTATGAAACCCACCTGAGGAATCATAAACACCTGGGACGTCAATTGTCCCAAACATTGTGGTGCCCTGAAATTTGGGGGGGACCGGGTAGAAAAAGTGTTGTGTGACTGGAATGTCAGCAAATCCCCTTAAATTTGTAATTTTGAACTGTGGAGCAGAGGGGCAAATCAGAGAAAAATGTGTTTGTCCCCAACATTATGGTGGGCACCATACGTGGCATTTTTGAAACCTAATTTCTGTGAATTTCCAGGTTCTTAAAGCGAATGTAAACACACTCACTGTTACAAATGTAATAAGGATGGTCGTGTTTTACTAACATGCTGGAATTCTATGAGAAGGCAACAAAAGGATACGACCAAAGTGGAGCAGATGACAGTATTGATCTGGACTTTCAGAAAGCATTTGATGAGGTGCCACACGAGAGGGCGGGCATCAAACTGAAAGAAGTGGGTGTTCAGGGTGTGGTGTGTAGATGGGTGCAGAATTGGCTTAGACACAAGAAGAAGAGGGTGATGGGGTGAGGAACCTCATCAGAATTGGGTGAAGTTAAGAGTGGTGACCAGCAGGGGGCAGTACTGGGGCTTCTGCCATTTTTAATACATACAAATGATTTAGATAGGAATATAAGGAACAAGCTGGTTAAGTCTGCTGATGATACCAAGACAGTTGGATCAGCAGATAATTTGGAATCCATTATATCATCACAGAAGGACTTGGACAGCAGACAGGTTTAGGCAGATTTGTGGCAGATGAAATTTAATGTCAGTAAATGTAAAGAATTACACATAGGAAGGAAAAATGTGCAGTTTGAATACACAATGGGAGGTCGGAAAATCGAGAGTCCACCTTATGAGAAGGATTTAGGAATCATAGTGGACTCTAAGCTATCGACTTCCAGACAGTGTTCAGAAGCCATTAAGAAGGCAAACAGAATGTCAAGTTATATAGCGCCTTGACGTGTGGAGTACAAGTCACAGGAGGTTCTGCTCAAGTCTTTATAACACACTGGTGAGGCCTCATCTGGAGTCCTGTGTGCAGTTTTGGTCTCCAGGCTATAAAAAGGACAGACCAGCACTAGAGAAGGTCCAGAGAAGAGCAACTAGGCTGATTACAGGACTACAGGAGGTGAGTTATGAGGAACGATTGAAGGAGTTGAACCTGTTAACCATTTAATGTCTGTATATGTAAAGTATTACAGGTAGGAAGTTAAAATATGATATTGAGAGTAAACTTTATGAGAACAAGCTGGTTAAGTCTGCTGATGATACCAAGACAGTTGGATTAGCAGATAATTTGGAATCCGTTATATCATCACAGAAGGACTTGGACAGCAGACAGGTTTAGGCAGATTTGTGGCAGATGAAATTTAATGTCAGTAAATGTAAAGAATTACACATAGGAAGGAAAAATGTGCGGTTTGAATACACAATGGGTGGTCGGAAAATTGAGAGTCCACTTTATGAGAAGGATTTAGGAGTCATAGTGGACTCTACACCATCAACTGCCAGACTCTGTTCAGAAGCCAATTAAGAAGACTGACAGAATGTCAGGTTATATAGCACCTTGATGTGTGCAGTACAAGTCACAGGAGGTTCTGCTCAAGCTTTATAACACACTGGTGAGACCTCATCTGGAGTCCTGTGTGCAGTTTTGGTCTCCAGGCTACAAAAAGGACATAGCAGCACTGGAGAAGGTCCCGAGAAGAGCGACTGGGCTGATTCAGGGCTACAGGGGATGCGTTATGAGGACAGATTAAAAGAGCTGAGCCTTTAAAGTTTAAACAAAAGAAGATGAAGAGGAGACCTGACTGAAGTGTTTAAAATTATGAATTAGTCCAGTGGATCAAGACGGTGACTTTAAAATGAGCTCATCAAGAACACGGGGACACAGTTGGAAACTTGTTAAGGGGAAATTTCATACAAATATTAGGAAGGTTTTCTTAACACAAAGAACGATAGACACTTGGAATATGTGACCAAGTCGTGTGGTGGACAGTAGGACTTTAGGGGCTTTCAAAACTCGAATTGATGTTTTTTTGGAAGAATTGAGTGGATCGGACTGGCGGGCTTTGTTGGGCTGATTGGCCTGTTCTCGTCTAGAGTGTTCTAATGTTCTAAAAAAACAAAGTTGTGACAGTAAACTCTTTGAGGACATGACTTAGATGTTTCAAAGTGCTTCAAGTTTCAAATCAGCTATTGAAGTCTCCAGACATGTCCAGATGCCTTAACCCCCCACATTGGCAGTTAAATGTGCTATTTCTAGCTGAGACCCCAGACTCTCCTATCTTTATATTAGAGGGGCTGTGTCACACACACGTGTGTCTTGGGGACAGCTCAAAGGCTCTGGTGCTGGTGATTCCTCCCCAGTCCACAGGGTGGCGCTGTATTCGAAGTCCTCTTCTCTTCCTCCCTCTGCAGACCGGATGATGGACATCCTCACCACCTCTGACATCACTTTTGGTGTCCATCCACCCAGACCCGCTTCTTCCCATTTGGCTGGCATTTAACCGGATGTGTCACCATCTCGGCTAGTCTGATCTGAGACTCGCGTCCCCAGGGACGTTCTTTTGCTGAAAAGCTTTGCGTGTATTTTGTTGCCTTTCCAATATACGAGGTCGCCGTGACCCCCTAAATCTTTATCTTTGTCTTGTTCTCTTTTAAAACTGGGACATGAAAGCCCATATAAATACCCCGGGGCAAATGTGCCAAATTCATGCAGGCTGTAAGTTACTGGACTTGTGAATCAATCTCAGGTCCCTAGTGCTGTGATTTGCGTGCCACCGGAGACCCCAATTTGTGGATAATGTGACCCCCCACCTCCAGGGCACCAGTGCTTTGCTCTGCACGAGACGGGCTTCAGCGGCCCGATTGAAAGGACCTGATAATCCCACCGGCCTGAAATTGCTGCCTCTGCTGTGTCCACCAAAACGAGATGCCGCTGTGACAAAAATGAGAAACCGCAGACGAGCCGAGCTCACATTATCTATCACCGAAGACCCCCTCACCCTTTATAATGATGGAATTCTCCATTTGATAGTGGGGGGGGGGCACATTTTATTTATTTATTTTTTTACCCACACATAACCTTGACATGGATTCATTTTTCCTTGTTTTATTTTTGCTTCTAGAATCCCGACCGATGATATCTAATTGCTTTGCATTCGGCACCCTTCAGTGAATTTCGCCTGCTGACCCGTGAAAGTCAATGTTGAAGTAAGCCGTTTATCGCCGGAGCCGCTGGACTTTTCTTCCATCCACTTGTATGTGTTTGTGATGTTGCTTGGTTGAGATTTTGGGAAACGGTGGCCACTGTGAAACACTGGAGGTTAAACAGCAGTTGATTTATTGGTTACAGTGGATTCAGTGGGTATTCAGATCCCTTCACTTCCTACAGACTGGATGGTGTTGTAGATTTCATTTGACCGTCAATCTGCGCTTAGTCACCCATCATGACAAAGTCAAACATGTTTTGTGAAAGTTGGCAAAGGTCAGTGCGTCTTCTGTGGCCTTCTCCTTCATTCTTGGGTTAGAAAAATTAAGAGAGGTTAGTTAATAACTGGGCATCCCCCAGTTTCAGCTCCTGCCCAGTGCTGTCAACACACTCCAATAGCACACGTGTGATCACATACAGTACAGTATATTGTAAACGGTGTGGGTTTGGGATCCAGATGGGAGACCCACATTTAATAGGAGGGTTTTGGGAAAAAGAAATTTATAATATAGCCGACAAAGGGGCTGCCAGTGACATACTGTACAGTAGGCTGTAGTTAGCCTGGTCTTTGAGGTGAGCTTTACCTGCAGGGCGAGTCTCCAGCACTCTGTCAAATGACGACCCCATCCAGGATTACGGCAGGTTTATTCTTATTGGTGGAGCCTGAGGTGGAGCTGAGCCTGTTGTGGTGTGGTGCTTGAGACATGGTAGAGCCTATTGTTGGGTGGACTGTGAAGCAGGGCAGAGTCTGATATGGATTGGAGACTAAGGTGGGGCGGAGACTGTTGTGGGTTTTAGCTTGAGATGGAGCACTGTCTGTGCCATGGCAGACCTATTGTAGGGAGGAGCCTGAGACAGTGCAGATCCTGTTGTGGGGTGGAGCCTGAGGTGGGGCTGATCCTGCTGTGGGGTGGAGCCTGAGGTGGGGCTGAGCCTGTTGTGGGGTGGTTCTTGAGACATGGTAGAGCCTATAGATGATTGGACTGTGAAGCAGGGCAGAGTCTGATATGGGTTGTAGACTAAGTTGGGGCGGAGACTGTTGTGGGGTGGAGCCTGAGGCGGGGCTGAGCCTGTTCTGAGGTGGGGCTGAGCCTATTGTGGGGTGGTTCTTGAGATGGAGCACAGCCTGTGCCATGGCAAACCTATTGTGGGGAGGAGCCTGAGACAGGGCAGATCCTGTCGTGGGGAGGAGCCTGAGGCGGGGCTGAGCCTGTTGTGGGGTGGAGCCTGAGGTGGGGCTGAGCCTGTTGTGGGGTGGAGCCTGAGGCGGAGATGAGCCTGTTGTGGGGTGGAGGTTGAGATGGGGAAGAAGTAACATCAATCTTCTTCCTACTGGTGTTCCTCCATTTTAGAGAGGGAAAGAGAAATTGCATGATTAATATTTGCACTCCCCCCACACATCCCTCATGCTTTCATTGGCGCCCCCGTAAGTGAGTCACCATGCTTCCATTGTGATGATGTTGTTTTACTTTTGATTATTTTTTTTGTTTGTTTCTCTTGGATTTTTTTGGAATTTTTCTTTTCTATTTTGGGCTTTTGAGATATGTAGCTGGTGGCACGGTGGCGCAATGGGTAGCGCTACTGCCTTGTAGTTAGGAGACCCGGGTTTGCGTCCTGGGTCCTCACTGCGTGGAGTTTGCATGTTCTCCCCGTGTCTGCGTGAGTTTCCTCCCATAGTCCAAAGACATGCAGGTTAGGTGCATTGGCGATCCTAAATTGTCCCAGTGTGTGCTTGGTGTGTGTGTGTGTGTGTGTGCACACTGCAGTGGGCTGGCACCCTGCCCGGGGTTTGTTTCCTGCCTTGTGCCCTGTGTTGGCTGGGATTGGCTCCAGCAGACCCCTGTGACCCTGTAGTTAGGATATAGCGGGTTGGATAATGGATGGATGGAGATATGTAGCTTTTGACTATTTTGGCCTCTAAAATTTATTTGTAGTAGATAAAATATTTTTTACTTTTTTTCCTGTGGTGCCGTATTGTTTTTCCATGGTGTTCACCATTTTGTGTGGGTAACTACAGCGCTGTTACACTCAGATGGCGCACAGAGCACAGCGTCATCGATGTGACAGTTTCGAAGGTCAGCATCTGTGTAATTTACCCAGTCATCCAAGATTACAGATACAATGTAAAATCCATGCATGTCTTTAGCTTTCTATAGCGGGTGTCTTTATGCTTCGATTTTCTTGACTTTGATATTTGTGTTGTCACAAAAAAACCAACGGAGGCAGAAAAAGGTTTGGGGGTGGCCACAAACAGGTATGTGAAAAGTATGAGAATTTACACTCCGCAGGGGCTCATGGAACAGAAAACTGCTGATGGTGTACACACCCAAAAAGAAGAAGCCTTTGATTTCAGTCTGTAACAGCCGGTGTCAAGTTTGGGTGCATACACCGTCAACATGGCGCTGTCAGACCTAAACACTAGCGTGGCAAACTGCTTTTACAAATCCATAGCATGACATATAACAGAGACATATGCATTGTATTTGTCATTCCAACAGATGGTAAAAACCAAGCCATGGAGTCTAAGGAACTCTATGTGGACCTCCGCAATCAAATTGTGACAAGGCTTAAATCAGGATGAGGTCATAAAACCATTTGTAAAGATTTGAGTGTTTCAAGGAGCTCAGTGGGCTCAGTAACTGTCAGATGAAACACATTTGGAACCACCAGGACTCTTCCAAGAGTTGGCCGCCTGGCCAGACTAAGTAAGTGGGCAGGGGGGGACCTTGGTCAGAGAGGTGACCAAGAACCCAGTCTTCACTGTGACAGAGCTTCAGATTTCCTCTTCTGAAGTCTGGGATAGGAGAACCTATCGGATGGATGACCATCTCAACTGTAGTTCATTAATCAGGCATTTATGGTAGAGTGGCCTGACGAAAGCCACTTTTGAATAAAATGCATGTGACAGTTTAAAGGTGTCTCAGATCATCAGGAAAAAAAGATTGTCTGGTCTGATAAGAGACAAAACCTGAACCCTCTGGGCAGAACTCCAATCACTATGTCTGGTGAAGACCTGGCACTGCTCATCACCTGCCTAGGACCATCCCTATGATGAAGCATGGTGGTGGCAGCATCAGCCTATGGGGGTGCAGGGGCAGGGAGACTGGTCAAAACTGAGGAAAGGACGAATGCAGCCAAAAACCTGTGACAGAGTGCCCACCACCTCACACTGTGGCAATCGTTTAAACTTCAGCACAACAACAACGTGAAGCATACAGTAAAGACAATGCTGGAGGGGCTTCAAGTGTGTCATTGAGTGGTCCTGCAAAAAACCAAGAATGAAACCCAGTAGAGTATGCACGGAGAGACTTGAAGATGGCTGCATGCTGATGTTTCCCATCCAGTCTGATGTCACCGGAGAGGATCTGCCAGGAAGAATGGGATAAAGCTGCCCAAATCCAGGTGTGCCAAGCTTGTAGAGATTTACCTCAAGAAAGCTGGAATTGCTGCCAAAAGGGTTTCTGCAAAGTAAAATGAAAGGTCTGAAGACTCGATCTTTAATAAATTTGCAAACCTTTCCGAAGACGTCATTATTGGTTACTGTAGATTGATGGGCAAAAATGGCCAATTTATTAATTTAAAACCTTAAAAAAAGTGTGCTGAAATTGAATGGATCTGAATACTTTCTGAATCCACTGAATATCATTTTTTCCTTTTGAGACCATGAATGGCACTATATAGTCAGTCAGTCAGTCAGTCATTTTCTAACCCACTTTGTCCCGAACTGGATTGGTGGCTCTGAGGCCATCTCCCTGCGCTGGTATCCGGAAGGCAGTGGGTTCAAATCCTGTTACAGCCAGAATGGATTCTACTCCATTGAGCCCTTGAGCAAGGTCCTTGACCTGCAACTGCTCTCAGGGTGCTGCATAATATCGCTGACCCAAAGGGGTATGCGATAACTACATTTTGTCATACGTGTACAATGACAATATCATTGAATTATTATTATTATTATTATCTGGGACGCCTGGGCCGCTGGAGCCTATCCCTGCTAGCACAGGGCGCAAGGCAGGAACAAACCTTGGAGATGATGCCAGTCCATCACAGATGGCACTATATACACTTCACCAAATGAGGACAGTAACATTACACTGGCAGTGTGGCCCACTAGCAACTCCACAACACGAGCCGCAATGCCAACCTTTACATACAGAGAGCGGGTACCCCCCTGAGGCCCAAAGTTCAAAGACCTGCCGGCCTCCCTCATTTCCGTTACAGTAAGCCATCCTTCATCTTCTGAATGTGCAGGTTATTAAATCGGCTTTTTCCACGACCGGGTTTCACAGGCTAAACTCTCACTTCTTATTAAAGTGAACTCCCAGAAGTTACTGCACGATTTAATTTTCAGTCCTGGCTATTGATTTAAGGCACTGAATTTCCTGGTGAAGCTAATGGCATTCTCAGTGAGGTTTCAGCCTGTCATGCAGAAACTCAGACGCTCGCGCCACAGTCCACGGCTTCTTAGGCAGCTCGCAATTAACTTCCAGATGTGTGGAGCGATTCTTTTCTAATTAAGCTCTTCACGGCAGATTGACTGCAGCACGGCGTTGTAATGGGCAGCGGTGCCATTCATCTGCATGGCTGAGGAGCCCTCTGATCGTTCCTCATTAGCCGCCAGTCTTGTCTCTGAACAGGTAGCTCCTATGTTATCATTAGTGAAGTTAATATTAATATTGATATTATTTCAAAAGTCTCCGTAATGGTGACACTGTATGGTCTTTAATGGTGGTCTTTAAATGTCATTTTCTATTTCACTGTGCTTGAAGTGTCTCGTCTGTATATGGTGGTCTGCTGATTAGTTTCTGCCTGGACCTTTTTCATAATTAAATCAGTCATCTTCACAGGGGGAAAACCTTACAGGTATGAGAGAGAGGTTGGGCAACACTTCATTCATTCAGCAGCCCGTGGGCATTCTGACTTTGTGATTACCGTCAGACCTCACTATTTGATTTGCTCGTTTCTGTCTTCCAACCGTGGCCCTCCAGAGGTTTATTTTTCTCCTATAGTCTATCACAGGAGTTTTTGGTTTTCCTCTCCTCCGTGTCAGCTGGTCAGACACTCACATTCGGGATTCAAGAACTCCATTGACATCCTAAATGGATGGAAACCGCTCTGGGCTGTTGTGTTTGCCTTTCTATCTCGTCATTAACTTTAATAACATCAAAGTGTGTCTTACTCAATGGGCTGCCATGTACATGTGACTAGGGAATACTGTATAGATTTATTTATATTTACATATATGTTAATTAGATCTGGTTGTTTTGTTGTCTGCCATAATGTATAAATATTTTAATTAGGAAACGTTTTGCTTATAAGAGTGAAGGTTTGTTTTGCACTTTAGTGGTTACATTTTGCTTAACAATACCTGGTTGATTTTTGTATTTAGTATACTTAACATTTATTAGAAATGACCACAGTATGAATTCATGACAGTAATCCAAGTGAATGTGCTGTATCTTTGTTTTAGTTGATTTATCTATGGTAAGCACCTTGAGTTTCACATACAGTATATGTATGATAATATGCTTTATAAATACATTTATTATTATTATTATTATTATCATTATTAATAATAGCCTATTAGTAGTAGGCAGCCTTTGATCCTGTGGGAGCTCACATCTGCATCCCCAGAATTTTACAGAATTTTTTAACTTCAGACTCATCCCCAAGTTACCCTTCTTTTCTAAAATCCTGGAGAAAGTTGTCTTTCTACAACGCAAACCTTTTTAAATGAAAACGGCACTTTTGAAGTATTTCAGTCTGCTTTTAAGTCACACCACAGGCACAGCAGAGTCTGCACTTTATTATACTTTATTATACACTTATTATGCACATATTATGCATGTTGTTATACTTTATTATACACTTAGACTTATTATGGACTTTATTATACTTTATTATGCACTTATTATACACTTATGCATGTTATTATATTTATTATACTTATTATGCACTTTATTATACTTTATTATACACTTAGACTTATTATGGACTTTATTATACTTTATTATGCACTTATTATACACTTATGCATGTTATTATATTTATTATACTTATTATGCACGTTATTATACTTTATTATACACTTACACTTATTATAGACTTAATATGCATTTTATTATACTTTATTATGCACTTATTATACACTTATGCATGTTATTATACTTTATTATACACTTACACTTATTATAGACTTATTATGCACTTTATTATCCATCCATCCATCCATTTTCCAACCCGCTGAATCCGAACACAGGGTCACGGGGGTCTGCTGGAGCCAATCCCAGCCAACACAGGGCACAAGGCAGGAAACAATCCCGGGCAGGGTGCCAACCCACCGCAGGCACTTTATTATACTTTATTATACACTTAGACTTATTATGGACTTTATTATACTTTATTATGCACTTATTATACACTTATGCATGTTATTATATTTATTATACTTATTATGCACGTTATTATACTTTATTATACACTTACACTTATTATAGACTTATTATGCACTTTATTATACTTTATTATGCACTTATTATACACTTATGCATGTTATTATACTTTATTATACACTTACACTTATTATAGACTTATTATGCACTTTATTATGCTTTATTATACACTTAGACTTATTATGGACTTTATTATACTTTGTTATGCACTTATTATACACTTATGCATGTTATTATATTTATTATACTTATTATGCACGTTATTATACTTTATTATACACTTACACTTATTATAGACTTATTATGCACTTTATTATACTTTATTATGCACTTATTATACACTTATGCATGTTATTATACTTTATTATACACTTATTATACACTTATTATGCACATTGTTATACTTTATTATACACTTATACACTTATTATAGACTTATTATGCACTTTATCATACTTTATTATGCACTTATTATAGACGTATTATGCACATTATTATACTTTATTATGCACTTATTATACACTGTAACAGTAGGGGGCGCTATTGCTCCCTTGAACCCTCAGGTACCACGCCAAACACCAGGTAAAAGTCCCAAGACTTTTTTATTTTATAATTATAATGTGCACAAAGCACCCTCCACTCCACACTACTCATACAATAAATCAATAATCATTCACCAATCCTCCTCTCCCAGACGCGTTGCCACCCGTCCACCCAGCTCAGCTCACTCGTCTGGGATTTCCCAGAGTCCTTTATAGTCCCTGACCTGGAAGTAGTTCCATCCCCACAATCCATAAGTCCTCATCACTTCAGGGTCAGATTAAAAGTCCTTTTCTTCAACCCAGAAGCACGTTGTTCCTTCCGATCATGTGATCATAATGCACTTCTGGGTTATAGGGCACATAGCACTCTGTGAGCCTCCCTACAGCGGCTCCTGGTGGTCCCCATGGTATCCAGCAGGGTTGTTTATAAAAACTACAATGACCATCACACCCTGCTGGAATTTGGGGACCATCCATGCTGCTGGGAAGGCTCCACTTGGCGGCCTGGAGGTGTGGACTTATTATACACTTATTATGCACATTATTATACACTTACACTTATTATAGACTTACGTACATTATTATACTTTATTATACACGTATACACTTATTATAGACTTATGCACTTTATCATACTTTATTATGCACTTATTATACACTTTTGCATGTTATTATACTTTATTATACACTTATTATGCATATTATTATACTTTATTATACACTTATTATAGACTTATTATGCACTTTATCATACTTTATTATGCACTTATTATACACTTATGCATGTTATTATACTTTATTATACACTTATTATGCACATTATTATACTTTATTATGCACTTATTATAGACTTATTATGCACATTATTATACAACCCCAATTCCAATGAAGTTGGGACGTTGTGTAAAACGTAAATAAAAACAGAATACAATGATTTGCAAATCCTTTTCAACCTATATTCAATTGAATACACTACAAAGACAAGATATCGAATGTTCAAACCGATAAACTTTATTGTTGTTTTGCAAATCTTCACTCATTTTGAATTTGATGCCTGCAACACGTTCCAAAAAAGCTGGCACAGGGGCATGTTTACCACTGTATTATATCACCTTTCCTTTTAACAACACTCAATAAGCGTTTGGGAACAAACGACACTAATTGTTGAAGCTGTGCAGGTGGAATTCTTTCCCATTCTTGCTTGATGTACAACTTCAGTTGCGCAACAGTCCGAGGTCTCCGTTGTCGTATTTTGTGCTTCATAATGCGCCACACATTTTCAATGGGAGACAGCTGTTGACTGCAGGCAGGCCAGTTTAGTACCCGCACTCTTTTACTAGTGCTTTACAAGATGAAGAAAGAAAGCAAAATATAAAAATAACATTAGGCAATACTAAGTAACAAAGAATAAAGTGAGGTCCAATAGCCAGGTGGGCAGAAAAAAACAAAAACAAACTCCAGAGGATTGGAGAAAAAAAAAAACAAAATCTGCAGGAGGCCACCCAGCCGTGACCTCAGTCAGTCCTCATGGGTTTCAGGCTTCACGTGGAAGAATTAGACAATGATGATGATGGTCATGTGGACCTCTGGCCTTCAATCCATCAATGTATGGACTGCACGGTGCCCTGATCAGGTGGTGGGGGCGCAGATCAGCACCACAGAAAACTGGAAAAAGAACAGAAGAGGAAGTAGGGGTTAGTATGGATTGTGGAGCCATGATAAAAATGATAATTCAATGTACAGTGGTGTGAAAAACTATTTGCCCCCTTCCTGATTTCTTATTCTTTTGCATGTTTGTCACACAAAATGTTTCTGATCATCAAACACATTTAACCATTAGTCAAATATAACACAAGTAAACATAAAATGCAGTTTGTAAATGGTGGTTTTTATTATTTAGGGAGTAAAAAAAATCCAAACCTACATGGCCCTGTGTGAAAAAGTAATTGCCCCCTGAACCTAATAACTGGTTGGGCCACCCTTAGCAGCAATAACTGCAATCAAGCGTTTGCGATAACTTGCAATGAGTCTTTTACAGCGCTCTGGAGGAATTTTGGCCCACTCATCTTTGCAAAATTGTTGTAATTCAGCTTTATTTGAGGGTTTTCTAGCATGAACCGCCTTTTTAAGGTCATGCAATAGCATCTCAATTGGATTCAGGTCAGGACTTTGACTAGGCCACTCCAAAGTCTTCATTTTGTTTTTCTTCAGCCATTCAGAGGTGAATTTGCTGGTGTGTTTTGGGTCATTGTCTTGTTGCAGCACCCAAGATTGCTTCAGCTTGAGTTGACGAACAGATGGCCGGACATTCTCCTTCAGGATTTTTTGGTAGACAGTAGAATTCATGGTTCCATCTATCACAGCAAGCCTTCCAGGTCCTGAAGCAGCAAAACAACCCCAGACCATCACACTACCACCACCATATTTTACTGTTGGTATGATGTTCTTTTTCTGAAATGCTGTGTTCCCTTTACGCCAGATGTAACGGGACATTTGCCTTCCAAAAAGTTCAACTTTTGTCTCATCAGTCCACAAGGTATTTTCCCAAAAGTCTTGGCAATCATTGAGATGTTTCTTAGCAAAATTGAGACGAGCCCTAATGTTCTTTTTGCTTAACAGTGGTTTGCGTCTTGGAAATCTGCCATGCAGGTCGTTTTTGCCAGTTTCTTTCTTATGGTGAAGTCGTGAACACTGACCTTAATTGAGGCAAGTGAGGCCTGCAGTTCTTTAGACGTTGTCCTGGGGTCTTTTGTGATCTCTCGGATGAGTCATCTCTGCGCTCTTGGGGTAATTTTGGTCGGCCGGCCACTCCTGGGAAGGTTCACCACTGTTCCATGTTTTTGCCATTTGTGGAAAATGGCTCTCACTGTGGTTCGCTGGAGTCCCAAAGCTTTAGAAATGGCTTTATAACCTTTACCAGACTGATAGATCTCAATTACTTCTGTTCTCATTTGTTCCTGAATTTCTTTGGATCTTGGCATGATGTCTAGCTTTTGAGATGCTTTTGGTCTACTTCTCTGTGTCAGGCAGCTCCTATTTAAGTGATTTCTTGATTGAAACAGGTGTGGCAGTAATCAGGCCTGGGGGTGGCTACGGAAATTGAACTCAGGTGTGATACACCACAGTTAGGTTATTTTTTAACAAGGGGGCAATTACTTTTTCACACAGGGCCATGTAGGTTTGGATTTTTTTTCTCCCTAAATAATAAACACCATCATTTAAAAACTGCATTTTGTGTTTACTTGTGTTATATTTGACTAATGGTTAAATGTGTTTGATGATCAGAAACATTTTGTGTGACAAACATGCAAAAGAATAAGAAATCAGGAAGGGGGCAAATAGTTTTTCACACCACTGTATATGCAGAATATCAGGGTTACACTAAAATGAAGCTCTGAGAGAGTCGTGTTAAAGTATTGAGTTTTGATCAGTTTTTTAAAGTGCTCCACTGTATTAGCCTGGCAAATTTCTATTGGTCATCTATTCCAGGTTTTAGGTGTCTAACAGCAGAAAGCCGCCTCACCACTTCTTTTAAGTTTAGCTCTTAAACAGAAACTCAATCGAAGATCTAAGATTATGATTTGGAGTGTAATGTGAGAGGCATTCTGAGATAGAGGATGGAGCAGATTATTGAAGGCTTTGTAAATCATCAGCAGTGTTTTAAAGTCAATTCTAAATGACACAGGTAACCAGTGTAGTGACGCTAAGACTGGCGTTATGCCCTCGAATTTTCTTTTCCTAGTTAAGATTCTAGCAGCTGCATCCTGCACTTGTTGCAGCCGATCGATGTCTTTCTTGGGAAGGGTTAGGGCAGTACAGTAATCTAGCCGACTAAAAACAAAAACATCAACTAATTTTTCAGCATCTTGCAAAGCTGTAAGTGATTTCACATTTGCTATATTTCTTAAGTGAAAAAATGCTATCTTGTTAACCTGATTAATATTTGATTTAAAATTCAGCTCGGACCTGCGGTGGGTTGGCACCCTGCCCGGGATTGGTTCCTGCCTTGTGCCCTGTGTTGGCTAGGATTGGCTCCAGCAGACCTCCGTGTTTGGATTCAGCGGGTTGGAAAATGGATGGATGGATGGATTCAGCTCGGAATCAATAATTACCCCTAAATTCTTTACCTCCATCTTGATTTTTAATCCTAATGGATCAAGTTTATTTCTAATACTCTCATTATATCCATTTTTGCCAATCACTAAGATTTCTGTTTTTTCCTTATTTAGTTTGAGGAAATTTCTACATTGGGGATCGGTGAGCCAGGAGAGTTGGGGTCGTCAGGCACTGTTGATAAATACAGTTGTGTGTCGTCAGCATAGCTGTGGTAGCTCATGTTACGTTAATGTCGAAAGAAACCCTAACCCTAATTTCTGAATAACCCAAGAGCCTCCCGGGCTTCCACCTACTGGATTGGGAATGCTTTCCATTAATCTTCCAGTTCCCTATCTCCTCTGTCTATTTTGGTACCTTTTATATAATTATAGCACATAACGCCCCTTATTAATGGTGCCTACTTCTTCCATGCTTAGGAGTCCATTAAGCTACCGCTTTAACACTCCCTCTAGTGGCACTAGGAGTTCCTGCAGTCCTGATCCACATTGTTGAGTTGAAGGAGCAGGCAAACCTCTAAGTCACTTGTCAGCTACAGTGAGTGGTCTGGAGCCTTGAGTAACTCAATGAAGTGTAATTATAGGGTATTATAACACCCCTCTAGATTATAATGCAATACTGCATCCACTAGAAGACACGTAACTTGTGCCAGGGTGACTTATGGCAAGAATCCTGTCCCATACTGCATATTAGTGTATGACAGTATAGAGTCACTGAATTAGGTCTTTGATATCAATTTTCTTCTGTCCAGAGTCTGATGGAGCTTGAAAACTCCCTGGGCAGGACCCTGTTTTTTTTTTTGTTTTTTTAAATTCTGTGCACAACCCAAATAAAAAGAAGAAATAATTACATCAATAGTCCTGACTGGCTGTTATCAATAAGTCCCTCGCCTTTTCTCGTTTTCAGCAGAGACTTAGACTTGTGGCGCCTTCCCCCGTTCTATGGGAATAATCCATTTTTGATAAATTCCTTGAATGTGTCTCTGCCAAACAGCAAAGAATTCCTTTCTGTGAAAATCCATTAACTTTTTCAAGTAAGAAAGCCCTGTGCAGATATGTAACGCGATTAGTCCAAATCCCCAAGATTATCACGGTGCAGAGAAAATGAATTTGTGATAAAAATAAATAAATAAAAGAAACCCTTTTTGCTCAGGGTTCACCTTCTGCCAATCCTTTTTTTGTCAAAGGGAGAAAGGAGACTGTGGGACAGAAATGCTGTGAACGTCTTTAACATGGCGGCTGCTGCCCTGCAGGGCGGAGTCGGTGCTTGTGTTCTCTGTGGGTGGGGCATGGAATGAACAAATTATGTGAGGTCGTCCAGAAGTTAGCCAATCAAAATGTGTTCATTTTATTAATGTAACTTTAGTTTTATTGTATGTTATGGAAGTTAAAGTGCTTATTATGTTATTGCTGCACAGGAAGAACATTTCCCATTGACGTCTGCATGACAATAATCTGCAGTAGCACTCACAGTGGTTGGGTAGGGTTAGGGTTATAACATGGTTATATGGTTTGAGTTATAAGATGTTATGTTATCTCTATTAAGATTATTATGTATTATTATTATCTCTATTATGTTATGATGTTATGTTATCTCTGTTAAGATGTTATAAGGGTTATGGTTAGGGTTATATTATTATTATTGCTAGATATGTTATATATAGGGCGGCACGGTGGCGCAGTGGGTAGCGCTGCTGCATCACAGTTGGGAGACCTGAGGACCTGGGTTCGCTTCCCGGGTCCTCCCTGCGTGGAGTTTGCATATTCTCCCCGTGTCTGCGTGGGTTTCCTCCCACAGTCCAAAGACATGCAGGTTAGGTGGATTGGCGATTCTAAATTGGCCCTAGTGTGTGCCTGGTGTGTGGGTGTGTTTGTGTGTGTCCTGCGGTGGGTTGGCACCCTGCCCGGGATTGGTTCCTGCCTTGTGCCCTGTGTTGGCTGGGATTGGCTCCAGCAGACCCCCGTGACCCTGTGTTTGGATTCAGCGGGTTGGAAAATGGATGGATGGATGTTATATATATTATAAATATGTTATATATGGTTATATTATTATTAATATTATTATAGTGGTACCTCGGTATACGTCCGCTTTGGAATAAGTCCAACTTGGTATACGTCCTGTTTGGACATGAAAAATTTTGCTTGGTTTACGACCTTTGTTTGGAATACGACGTGCTACCCTTGTTTACCTCTCTCGAGACAAAGCCAAGACTGCCTGTGGTATAGCGGGTCCGCGGCTTCAAAAAAAAGGGCCAGGTTTTAAATCCGTATAGCCGTGTCGTTCTCTGTGGGCGCGATTGCACGACCGAGGGGAGTTAATAAGGTAGTTGGAGCGAGTCGCACCTGCACGTGTGGGTGCGATCGTTCTCAATTGCTTTATTGGCTTCCTGCGGTGTGTGATTAAGGCGCTGCGCCCATGGAGGCGTGGGTGGATGTATATACAGTGCATCCGGAAAGTATTCACAGCACATCACTTTTTGCACATTTTGTTATGTTACAGCCTTATTCCAAAATGGATTAAATTCATTTTTCTCCTCAGCATTCTACACACAACACCCCATAATGACAACGTGAAAAAAGTTTACTTGAGGTTTTTGCAAATTTATTAAAAATAATAAAACTGAGAAATCCCATGTCCATAACTATTCACAGCCTTTGCTCAATACTTTGTCGATGCACCTTTGGCAGCAATTACAGCCTCGAGTCTTTTTGAATATGATGCCACAAGCTTGGCACACCTATCCTTGGCCAGTTTCGCCCATTCCTCTTTGCAGCACCTCTCAAGCTCCATCAGGTTGGATGGGAAGCGTCGGTGCACAGCCATTTTAAGATCTCTCCAGAGATGTTCAATCAGATTCAAGTCTGGGCTCTGGCTGGGCCACTCAAGGACATTCACAGAGATGTCCTGAAGCCACTCCTTTGATATCTTGGCTGTGTGCTTAGGGTCGTTGTCCTGCTGAAAGATGAACCGTCGCCCCAGTCTGAGGTCAAGAGTGCTCTGGAGCAGGTTTTCATCCAGGATGTCTCTGTACATTGCTGCAGTCATCTTTCCCTTTATCCTGACTAGTCTCCCAGTCCCTGCCACTGAAAAACATCCCCACAGCATGATGCTGCCACCACCATGCTTCACTCTAGGGATGGTATTGGCCTGGTGATGAACAGTGCCTGGTTTCCTCCAAACGTGACGCCTGGAATTCACACTAAAGAGTTCAATCTTTGTCTCATCAGACCAGAGAATTTTCTTTCTCATGGTCAGAGAGTCCTTCAGGTGCCTTTTGGCAAACTCCAGGTGGGCTGCCATGTGCCTTTTACTAAGGAGTGGCTTCCGTCTGGCCACTCCACCATACAAGCCTGATTGGTGGATTGCTGCAGAGATGGTTGTTCTTCTGGAAGGTTCTCCTCTCTCCACAGAGGACCTCTGGAGCTCTGACAGAGTGACCATCAGGTTCTTGGTCACCTCCCTGACTAAGGCCCTTCTCCCCCGATCGCTTAGTTTAGATGGCCGGTCAGCTCTAGGAAGAGTCCTGGTGGTTTCGAACTTCTTCCACTTACAGATGATGGAGGCCACTGTGCTCATTGGGACCTTCAAAGCAGCAGAAATTTTTCTGTAACCTTCCCCAGATTTGTGCCTTGAGACAATCCTGTCTCGGAGGTCTACAGACAATTCCTTTGACTTCATGCTTGGTTTGTGCTCAGACATGAACTGTCAACTGTGGGACCTTATATAGACAGGTGTGTGCCTTTCCAAATCATGTCCAGTCAACTGAATTTACCACAGGTGGACTCCAATGAAGCTGTAGAAACATCTCAAGGATGATCGGGGGAAACAGGAGGCACCTGAGCTCAATTCTGAGCTTCATGGCAAAGGCTGTAAATACTTATGTACATGTGCTTTCTCAATTTTTGTATTTTTAATAAATTTACAAAAACCTCAAGTAAACTTTTTTCATGTTGTCATTATGGGGTGTTGTGTGTAGAATTCTGAGGAAAAAAATGAATTTAATCCATTTTGGAATAAGGCTGTAACATAAGAAAATGTGGAAAAAGTGATGCACTGTGAATACTTTCTGGATGCACTGTGTATACGGGTCGGCACCAGGAACGGGGGTGATAGATGGATCGAGTTAAAGAGGAAGATAAAGGAGGTTAAAGGACAGGAAAGAGCAGTCTTAGCAGGCACTCGACTCTTCTCAGCAAGGTAAAGTGAGGTTAAATTTTCACTTATTTCATCTAATTGCTTTTGCATTTATGTATTTTAGTATTAAGCAGTGTTTAAATTATTTTATACAACCCCATCAATGTATAACATCCATCCATCCATTTTCCAACCCGCTGAATCCGAACACAGGGTCACGGGGGTCTGCTGGAGCCAATCCCAACCAACACAGGGCACAAGGCAGGAACCAATCCCGGGCAGGGTGCCAACCCACCGCAGGGGGCGTGGCTAGTTTTTGATAAATTTGAAAACCTTTCTGAAGATGTGTCTTCACTTCGTCATTATGGGTTATTGAGTGTAGATTGATTGGCAAGAATGACAAATTTATACTTTAGAAACTGAAGTCTACAATACAATAAAGTGTACAGAAAGTGACAAATCTAAATACTTTCCAAATCTTGTAAATCCTTTCATTTTTTTCATCGTATCCTTTTTTTTTGCTTCCTCATAGAATTCCAGCCTGTTATTAAAACACGACCTCCCTCGTCTGACCCCAAGCTGACTGCTCTCTAAATCTCCTGTTCTTGCCATGTTCTGCTCAATCTTATCCTTAATAATTCCTTCTATTTATTTTACTGTGAAAATTAAGCATTTTGAAATGCTTGCTACCGACAGAGGATTTAGAACATTGTGATTAACGTGCACACTGCAGACTTTCATTGAAGGGGATTTGCAGACATTTTGGTCACACAACACTTTTTCTTACCTGATCCCCCTCCCCCCATTTCAGGGCACACAGCAATGGCAGGTCTATTAGAGTCATTGTCATATTTAGGACTTTGTCACGTATCCCTCACATGTAATGACTGCTTGACGTCTGCCATTCATGGTCATCACCAGGTGTTGAGAGTCTTCTATGGTGTTGCTCTGCCAAGCCTCTCATGCTGCCATCTTCAGCTCCTGCTTGTTTTGGGTGGCTTGTTCCCTTAAGTTTTCTCTTCAGCATATGGAAGGTCTGCTCAATTGGATTGAAATCAGGGGACTGGCTTGTCCATTCCAGAATTTTCCATTTTTTCAGCTTTGATAAACTCCTGTGTGGCCTCAGCAGTGTCTTTGTCTCATTATCCTGTTGTTGGATGAAGTGCCGTCCAGTGAGTTTGGAGGACTTTACTGAACTTGAGCAGATCAGATGTTTCTACACCCCTCAGAATTCATTGTGCTGCTGCCATCAGCAGTTACATCATCAATGAAGAGAAGTGTGCCAGGACCTGTGGCAGCCATACATGCCCAAGCCAGAACACCCCCAGCACCGCCATGTGTAACTGATGAGGTGGTGTGCTTTGGCTCTTGGGCAGTTCCTTCATGTCTCCACACGTTGCTCTCGCCATCACTCTGGTGTGGTTCATCTTTGTCTCATCTGTCCACAAGTCCTTTACCCAGAATTCTGCAGGCTCTTTGAAGTCCTTTGTCATAAACTGTCATCTGACCATCCTGTTTTTGTGGTTTGCACCTTGCAGTGTGTCCTCCTCTGTGTTTCTGTTCATGAAGTCTTCTGCTGATAGTCATCTCGGACATCATCCCCCTGTAGACTGTTTCTGGTCTGTCAGACAGTAGTTTGGGGGCTTATCGTGACCATAGTGAGGATTCTCCTGTCCTAAGCAGTCTGTTTGGCTCATTATCTTGCTGTAGGATGAAGTGCCGTCCACTGAGTTTTAGAGGTCTTTACTGAACTTGAGCAGATCAGATGTTTCTACACTCCTCAGAATTCATTGTGCCGCTGCCATCAGCAGTTACATCATCAATGAAGAGAAGTGTGCCAGGACCTGTGGCAGCCATACATGCCCAAGCCAGTACACCCCCAGCACCGCCATGTTTAACAAGATGAGATGGTCTGCTTTGGCTCTTGGGCAGTTCCTTCTCATCCCCACACTTTGCTCTCTCCGTCACTCTGATGAGGTTCATCTTTGTCTCATCTGTCCACAAGTCCTTTACCCAGAATTCTGCAGGTTATTTGAAGTCCTTCGTCACAAACTAATGCGGCCATCCTGTTATTGTGGTCTTCATCTTGCAATGTGGCCTCTGAGTTTCTGTTCATAAAGTCTTCTGTTGATAGTTGTCTCTGACGTGTCTGCATCGGCCTCCTGAAGACTGTTTCTGGTCTGTCAGACAGGCATTTGGGGCTTTTTCTTGACCATAGTGAGGATTCTTCTGTCATCAACAGTGGAGGTCTTCTTTGGCCCACCAGTCCCTCTGTGATTACTGAGCCCACCATTATGTTCTTTCTTCTTCATGATATTCCAGACAGTTGATTTCGGTCCTCCTAAGGTCTTACTGATGTCTCTGATGGTTTGATTCTTGAGTTTCAGACTCATGGTGGCTTCTTTGAAGTTCTTGTCCTCATGTTGATTAATGGCAATCACAGACTCCAAAGTGTAGAAGCAAACCAAGGTCTCTTATGAAGCCATGAAACCCACCTGAGGAGTCACGAACACCCCGTGAGGACAATTGTCCTAAACATTATGGTGCCCTGAAATGGAGGACTGTGTAGACAAAGTGTTGTCATTTCAACTTGCAGTGGCCAAAAATGTCTCCAAATCCTCTTAAATGAAAGTCTGCAGTGTGCACTTCAATCACAATGTTCGAGTGGTTGGATTTGTAATTTAAAACTGGGGGGGTGGCTCAGTGGTAGCGCTGCTGCCTCACACTAAGCAGGTCATGGGTTTATGTCCCGGGACCTCCCAGCGTGAGTGGTTTGAGTAGTGAGAAAAGTGATATATAAATGTAAAGAATTAGAATTATTATTATTATTATTATTAAATGGGTCTTCGTCTCAAACATTATGGAAGGTGCTGTAGATGAAGATCAGACCGTAGTTTACAGCAAACATATCCCTACTGTAAATGCGGTTGTTCCCAATAGACTGGCATGCTTTTCTTGCCATCGTACCAGTGAGGGTCCACTGGCATCCTCTCCAAAGTCGGTTCCTACCTTGTATCCTCTGCTATCAGGACCTGCCCTGCCCTCCATGACTCCATGATCTGGAAAAAGCCGAGGATGGAAAATAAACAATGGCATCTGAGCTCCTTCTGTTTCCATGGCACTAAATCATGCTGAAGCTGCACAATTGCTCTCTTTTCTCATTTAATGGGAAAACCAATTCTGTAAGATATTTATTTGGATTAAATCCTCAAGAAATGATGGCCCCTGCAGGACTGGCATTGCATCTCTCGACCCCCCATCTCACCCATTCCATCTGAAAGCTTTGCATTTCTGCACAGGCCTGGTGTCTAATGATAACCACGAGGCGTGACATGCAAAACACACTTTTAAAAAAGAAGAATCGTCATTTTCTTTACATTTAAAATTCCGCAGTCTTGTCTAATCCGCCTTCACTTCATATATATATATATTTTTTTTGTAACTTGTTGAAAGTTCGCTGAAGTGGATAAACGTTATGAATCAGTGAAGCACAACGCAAAAATACATAGCCGTGTGAAAAAGTAAGTACACCCCATGGAAATCTGACTTTTGTAACATATTTTATCTGTCTATTATATAGTGCCTTTCCTATCTATCTATCTATCTATCTATCTATCTATCTATCTATCTATCTATCTATCTATCTATCTATCTATCTATCTATCTATCTATCTATCTATCTATCTATTATATAGTGCCTTTCCTATCTATCTATCTATCTATCTATCTATCTATCTATCTATCTATCTATCTATCTATCTATCTATCTATCTATCTATCTATCTATCTATCTATCTATCTATCTATCTATCTATCATATAGTGCCTTTTACATCTATCTATCTATCTATCTATCTATCTATCTATCTATCTATCTATCTATCTATCTATCTATCTATCTATCTATCTATCTATCTATCTATCTATCTATCTATCTGTCTGTCTGTCTGTCTGTCTGTCTGTCTGTCTGTCTGTCTGTCTGTCTGTCTATCTATCTATCTATCTATCTATCTATCTATCTATCTATCTATCTATCTATCTATCTATCTATCTATCTATCTATCTGTGGGTCTAGGTCTGACTTTTTAAGTAATGGTTTAATGACTGACACTTTTGTGTTTCAAGTACTGCTCCATGCAATAATGAACTATTAACAATGTTAAGAGTAGGCGCCGCAAGAACATCCATTTTGCTTTTTACTAGTTTTGTTGGCACCGAATCTGGGGAACAAGTAGTGGGTTTCATTTTAGAAGTGAAAGTCAAGACCTCCTGCTCTCTTACAGGATTAAAATTTCTAAAGTGTTGAATGCAAGGTGGGACAGGGTCAGCCAAACTAGCATGCGGTATGCACCGTGATGCTGAGATCTGGGATCTTATATTTTTAATTTTCTCATTAAAGAAGCTTATAAAGTCTGTACTGCTAATGTCTTTTGGAATTTTGCACTGTAGATCTGAATTCCCATTTGTTAAATGAGCCACAATGATGTAAACAGCACTCGAGGATTACAATTATTATTATCTATTACTTTACAATAGTAGTCTGAGCGAGCTTTAAAGAGAGCTTTTTTTATTAACACTATCTATCTATCTATCTATCTATCTATCTATCTATCTATCTATCTATCTATCTATCTATCTATCTATCTATCTATCTATCTATCTATCTATCTATCTATCTACAGTCAGAGATGTACGGAGCAAAGAGAAGAGCAGACCGGCCCGTTCCTTGTGGTGCTCCACTGTTGCTCACACAGTCCTCGAGTCTCACACACGGTGTTCCGCCCGACTGATAGTCCACTACCCAGGACACCACAGGCTCACCCACCTGCATGTCTCATGGCTGGATGGTATTACAGGCACTTGTACTTTGCACTGCTGTGTCGCTATGTAATGTGCGACTCTCTTTATGGCCCCCCATGTAAAACTTCCTCTGCACCCCCCCCCCATTTATTTGTGTCCCCAGTCCCTATCATGGCACTTGCTGCTGGCTAGAAAAGGCTGTGGGTCCCCAGAGTCCCGTAGAATAAAGAAGCAGGCTTGAAAAGCAGAGGCCTAATATTAATATTAATAATGATGTGCAGTAATAACTCTGTTTTATGTGATTCTACCAACAGAAGTTGTTTTATATTGATACTGTGAATATTAAAAATTAAACAGTAATGTATAATTAATTGATCAGCTAAAGCAGGTTTGTGAGGTCCTTATTGTCACACGTACAGAGCTATCGTGACATTCTTACCGCCCTGTCCCTATTAACACGCCACACGTCACTGCTGTCCAGTGCCATGATTAGTGAGTGGCTCTACCTGACCTCGAAATTTGAGTCTTCTGTACCTGAAAAATCTCAGAACACATCTGGGACCAGTATTACTGTACTGTCACTAAAACCACTGCCAGTGTGCAGCACCCACCTTGGTGATGTGACGGTAGCCATTCTTGCGCCAGTTCACTCACCACACGTTAGCTGTTAGGTGGTGAAGGTGTGAGAGAGACAGTTAGACATTTCAGGGATACAGGGAACAATTAGGGGACCAAGGTCATGGTGAGCCATTTAGCCAGGACATCATGGGACGCCCTGCTCATTTTGAAAGATCCCCCATTATCTTTTTATGACCACAGAGAGTTCTGACCTTGGTTTTAGGTCTCATTCAAAGGATGGCGCCATTTACTCAGCACAGGGTATTGGGATCCACACACAGACCATAAGGTAAGAGCCCCCGTGGTATAGCGGGTCCGGAACCTGAACATTTATTTTTAAATAAATAATTGAATGGCCGGCTCAGTTTCCGGGTGTGCGAACTCGCGTAGCATCGGGTGGTGGGTGAGCCGCACCTGCACGTGAGGATGCCATCTGTCTCAATTGCTTCATCGGCTTTTGAGGCACTGCGCCCACGGAGGCATATAAGGGGGAGCCAGCACAAGGACAAAGGAGAGAAAAGGACAGAAAAGAAGATTGGAGATTAAAGGAAGGAGAGAGAAGGAGGCAGGAAGACAGGAGAGTGCCAGTGCTGGTAATCGAAAGAGAGAGAGAAGGCTGGCAGCTGGAGGGGACGTGTGCGACCCACGCTCCGGGGCAGAAGGAAGCCACTACAGATGAGTGATGTTGGAGTTCAAGTGACTTGGCATAAGGCCGGGAGAAAAGCAGCGGGGGCTGCAGGGGAATTGAAAGTCCCAATGAGGTGTCCTGCAGAGGGAGCCGTGGACTGGCAGCGGGATTTGGGGGCTTGGTGTAGTGCAGCAGGGTCCTAGGAACAAGCGAAGAAGGCTGGCTGCAGCTGCTGATTCACTGTCTCTCCGGGTGTCAAAGAATAGACAAAGAGCCCCACAAAAAGGTTTGGGCCAGCATCCCGTATATGTGAACCTGGCAGCAAAATGGAAAGTTGATTGCACAATTTTGTACAGAACTGATTGGGCTGAGGCAAAGATGGCAGTTTTAAAGGAAAGGCTGAGGAAGTGAGATCACTGGGGCCGGGACCTGAGGTGACATCTTCGGGGACCGGAATTGACGTCGTGGCCCCCCCCCCTCCCCCCCACACAAACCCCCCGACTTTGACCAGAAGTGATGTCACCAGGCCCCACCCCCACAAACACCATTCCCCCCAAAATAACCCCCCCCCTCCCAAATGGGACCGAAAGTGAAGTCATTGTCACAATAAACCAGCCCCAAGGACCAGAAGTGATGTCATCGGCCCACCCCCCCTAAACAGAATCCCCCTCTCCGACAACCCCCCCAAACGGGATGGGAAGTGATGTTGATGGCACCCCTCAAAACGGGACCAGAAGTGACATCGTTACACACAAACACCATTCCCCCCAAAATGGGACCGAAAGTGAAGTCATCGTCCCAACAAAAAAGCCCCAAGGACCAGAAGTGATGTCATCGGCCCACCCCCCTCTAAACAGAATCCCCCCTCTCCGACAACCCCCCCAAACGGGATGGGAAGTGATGTTGATGGCACCCCTCAAAAAGGGACCAGAAATGACATCGTTACACACAAACACCATTTCCCCCAAAAAACAACCCCCCCCCCCCCCAAATGGGACCAGAAGTGAGGTGGTTGGCCGAACAAACCAAACAGAATCCCCTCTCTCCGACAACCCCCAAATGGGACAGGGGGTGGGACAGTCATTGGCCCAACAAACCTCCCCCAAACAGCCACGAGGACCAGAAGTGACGTTGTTGGCCCACACCCCCCCCCCCCCCGAAGCAGAACTCCTCCTCTCCCTCAAACCCCCCAGCCAGGACCAGAAGTGACGTCGTCGGACCAGCAAACACCTCCCTCTCCTCCCCCCCCCCACAACACCCCCAAATGGGACCTGAAGTGACTTCATCAGGGTCAGGCGGAATTTCCCGTAAGTGATCTGCAGTGGAAAGAGATAAAGGATTAGCGCACTGCGCCCCCTCCTGGTCTGGCGTGGAATTACCTTCATTTGAGCCCTGTAACTGCCTCCCATGCGCACGTGTGTGACGGGGGTTAGCTGAAGAGACGTCCATTTTTACAAAGGCTGCAACTGGAACTGCGTTTGAAAGGACAGTTGCCTGCCTGGGAATTTTTAACCCCGTTTTAATGGATTATTTTATTGGGATTGTTTTACACCGTTTTTATGGAGTATGTAATTATTGGCTGACGGGGCAGTGCACTGTTTTGGACGCACTGTTTGGACTGATTTGAAATAAACACTAACCACTTTCCACCCACCCTTTGCTATGTTTGTGTGTTGTGTCCTCGTCCGCTGGCTCATCCCTTGGTGGCGTTACAGACGGTGGTGGGTTCACGAGGCTCCAGAGCACAATTTGGGAGGGTGGAGCCCACCTGCACCATTGCAGCCCCCTGCTGGCCTCACTAACATCTCTTCCAGCTGCAACCCAAGCTTTTCCTAGATGGTCTCCCATCCAAAGTTCATGCTTAGCTTCAGGTGGATGACCTGTTGTGAAGTGCAGGTGGTATGGCTGCTTGGTAGGGGGTCTGGAACAAATCCATAATAAAGCACAGTTACGCACAACCTGAGACTGAGATGATTTAGACTCAAACCTGCAGGTGATGTGGAGAGGGGGGACCAGAGAAACTCGAGGAAAACCTTCACAGGCACAGAGGGACCACTCATAAACTTGGGGCTGAGGTTTGAACCCCAGGACTCGGAGGTGGCAGCACTGCCCACTGCACTAGCAAGTCATTTAGAAATACGATCAGGGATTATAATGCAGCACTACGGGGGACGCTTTGAGTGCCTGGGCGCATTAGGGAAGTCATTTGTCACAAGCAACTGGGTATTTTTCATTTCAGCTTCTTACAGAATTGCTTGAAGCCTCAGGCGAAATGTTTGCTAGTTTTTATACAGCCACAGGTTCAAGGAAATGTAGCAGAAGAGATGTGAGGACCGTAATTGGAAGTGGTTGAGAAAAGTGGGAATGATACAGTCATATGAAAAAGTTTGGGAACTCCTCTTAATTCTTTGGATTTTTGTTTCTCATTGGCTGAGCATTCAAAGTAGCAACTTCCTTTTAATATCTGACATGCCTTATGGAAACAGGATTTCAGCAGTGACATTAAGTTTATTGGATTAACAGAAAATATGCAATATGTATCATAACAAAATTAGACAGGTGCATAAATGTGGGCACCCCAACAGAGATATGACATCAATACTTAGTTGAGCCTCCTTTTGGCCTCTAGACGCTGTCCTCCTATAACCTTTGATGAGTGTCCTGATTCTGGATGGAGGTATTGTTGACCATTCTTCATACAAAATGTCTCCAGTTCAGTCCAATGTGATGGACAGCCTGCTTCAAATCATCCCATAGATTATCGATGATATTCAAGTCAGGGGACTGTGACGGCCATTCCAGAACATTGTACTTCTCCCTCTGCATGAATGCCTTTGTAGATTTCGAACTGTGTTTTGGGGTCATTGTCTTGTTGGAATATCCAACTCCTGTGTAACTTCAACTTTGTGACGGATGCTTGAACATTATCCTGTTGATATTGGGTTGAATTCATCTGACCCTCAACTTTAACAAGGGCCCCAGTCCCTGAACTGGCCACACGGTCCCACAGCATGATGGAACCTCCACCAAATTTGACAGTAGGTAGCAGGTGTTTTTCTTGGAATGCGATGTTCTTCTTCCGCCATGCAAAGCGCTTTTTGTTCTGACCAAATAACTCCATTTTTGTCTCATCAGTCCAAAGCACTTTGTTCCAAAATGAATCTGACTTGTCTAAATGAGCATTGGCATACAACAAGCAACTCTGTTTGTGGCGTGAGTGCAGAAAGGGCTTCTTTCTCATCACCCTGCCATACAGATGTTCTTTGTGCAAATTGCGCTGAATTATAGAATGATGTACAGATACACCATCTGCAGCAAGATGTTCTTGCAGGTCTTTGGAGGTGATCTGTGGGTTGTCTGTCACCATTCTCACAATCCTGCTCATATGCCGCTCCTGTATTTTTCTTGGCCTGCCAGACCTGCTGGGTTTAACAGCAACTGTGCCTGTGGCCTTCCATTTCCTGATTCCATTCCTTACAGTTGAAGTCTCTGAGATGGCATTGCGTAGCCTTCCCCTAAGCCATGAGACTCAACAATCTTTGTTTTCAGATCTTTTGAGAGTTGCTTTGAGGATCCCATGCTGTCACTCTTCAGAGGAGAGTCGAAGGGAAGGAAGCACAACTTGTAATTGACCACCTTAAATACCTTTATATCTCATGATTGGACACACCTGTCTATGAAGTTCAAGGCTTAATGAGCTCATCCAACCAATCAGCATTGAGCAGTGACAGGCATTCAAATCAGCACAATGACAAGGGGACCCACATTTGTGCCCAGCCAGTTTTTCACATTTGGTTTAATTTCATACAACTAAATACTGTGTCACTAAAAATCTTTGTTCGGAAAACACCGCAGTACTCAGATGTTCCTAGGAAATGAAAGACATACCACTGTTATCTTTTTGGTTGAAAGGAGAGTCAATTATTATGCAGACTGAGAGGGGTTCCCAAACTTTTTCATATGACTGTAGATGTTTACTAATATGGCCGGTTTTGTGACAAGAAGCCCCCTCAGTTTTACAAATTGTCTAAGAGGCTCTGACAAATGAGACCCCCCCCCCCCTCATTCTTTCCCATAATGGTCTGACAAAAAAAAAACATAAATCTCACCATCTTGTGCTGCTGGAACACCAGTGGCACTTGTAGCCCACTGGGAGGGAGACCCCCAGTGCTTGGGTTCGTGTCACAAACCTACAAATGCTACACAGGCCAGGCTTCTGACAAGCAGTGTTCCAGAAGATGGAAATAAAACCTGGCAATGAAGTGGGTAAGGAGACTGTGGAAGATTGTGGGTTCGCTTCCCGGTTCCTCCCTGTGTGGATAGCGTTTTGAGTACTGAGAACAGCGCTATATAAATGTAATGAATTATTATTATTATTATTATTATTAACCCTCGGGAAGAATGAAGAAGCTTAACGGTGGGCGAGTGGTCCGGCAGGTCTCCTGGTTATTCTGCAGCATCAGTTCCAATTACGGATGACACAATCTCTGTTTACTTGGCCAAAGTTGTGATCTAATGGACCAGATGAAGGTCAACCCAATGATGGCTCTGGCAAAGCAGGAGGCCGGTGTGACAATACCTGAACCTGAATCCCGGACTCGGGATGGTGGGAGTATTCTCATGTGTGCAGAGTAGAGCAAAGTTCATACTTTTACGTCCCATTGATATGCAACACGTCGGCACTCTCGGCCTGGTGGTAGGCATCTCCATGTGCCCTGTCTAGGATTTTGACCTTGGGGGTAGTGAAGGAATTGGACTACCTCATGAGTGCCTAGAGTTAAAATGTCAGGTCACTTACACCCTTGGCAAATTGCATTAATGGGAAGGGAAGGGTTAGCAACGATAGCGCAGCCAGGGGCAGGGAATGGGCCTGATAGTGCCCACCCCTGAAGGTTGACCTCAGTTCAAGAACATATGGTGGTGGAATCTCCATTTGCCCTGCCTGGGAATGTCATCTTGGTATGGTCAGGGACCTTCTTGTACCCCACGAGTCTATAGAGTTAAGTTATGGAGAGACTTTTAACCTTGGCAAAGTGCCCTAACTGTGAAAGGCCGGAGTAAAATCAATCAAATGATTGTTCAACCAGAAACAGGGAATGGGCATGACAGTGCCCACCTCTGAAGGCTGACCTTAGTTCAATGAACATATGGTGGTGGAATCTCCATTTGCCCTGCCTGGGAGTGTCATCTTGGTATGGTCAGGGACCTTCTTGTACCCCACAAGTCTCTAGAGTTAAGTTATCAGCAAGAGTGAAAGGGAAGGTCTACAGGACGGTAGTGAGACCAGCTATGGTATATGGGCTGGAGACGGTGGCACTGACCAGAAAGCAGGAGACAGAGCTGGAGGTGGAAGAGTTAAAGATGCTAAGATTTGAATTGGGTGTGAGAAGGATGGACTGGATTAGAAATGAGGACATTAGAGGGTCAGCTCAAGTGGGACGGTTGGGAGACAAAGTCAGAGAGGCGAGATTGCATTGGTTTTGACATGTGCAGAGAAGAGATGCTGGGTATATTGAGAGAAGGGTACTAGGAATAGAGCTGCCAGGTAAGAGGAGAAGATGAAGGCCTAAGAGAAGGTTTATGGATGTGGTTGGAGGGGACATGCAGGTGATGGGTGTGACTCAGCGAGATGACAAGGACAGGAAGTGATAGAAACAGATGATCGGCTGTGGCGACCCCTAATGGGAGCAGCCAAAAGACAAAGAAGAAGAAGGTGTCCAGCTAACATGCGGTATGGTGGTGGGCTCTCCATTTGCCTCTGTAAGCATGAACTTTGCCTCTTTACCTCGCCACAACCGTTTGATAGAACATCTGCAGCATCTTACTGCAGATGTTGAAGGACGCCAGCCGGCTATACTTCCTTAGAAGACTGGTGTCCTTCAACATCAGCAATAAGATGCTGCAGATGTTCTATCAGACGGTTGTGGCGAGCGCCCTCTTCTACGCGGTGGTGTGAGGGGGGGCAGCATAAATAGGAAAGACGCCTCACCCCTGGACAAACTGGTGAGGAAGGCAGGCTCTATTGTAGGCACTGAGCTGGACAGTTTGACAACTGTGGCAGAGCGACGGGCGCTGAGCAGACTCCTGTCAATCATTGAGAATGCACTGCATCCACTAAACAGGATCATCTCCAGTCAGAGGAGCAGCTTCAGCGACAGACTGCTGTCACCGTCCTGCTCCGCTGACAGACTGAGGAGATCGTTCCTCCACCACACTATGCGACTCTTCAATTCCACCCGGCGGGGGGTAAACGTTAACATTATACAAAGTTACTGTCTGTCTGTATACCTGCATTGTTATTACTCTTTAATTTAATAGTTTTTTGTATCAGTATGCTGCTGCTGGAGTATGGGAATTTCCATCCATCCATCCATTTTCCAACCCGCTGAATCCAAACACAGGGTCACGGGGGTCTGCTGGAGCCAATCCCAGCCAACACAGGGCACAAGGCAGGAACCAATCCCAGGCAGGGTGCCAACCCACCGCAGGACACACACAAACACACCCACACACCAAGCACACACTAGGGTCAATTTAGAATTGCCAATCCACCTAACCTGCATGTCTTTGGACTGTGGGAGGAAACCGGAGCGCCTGGAGGAAACCCACGCAGACACGGGGAGAACATGCAAACTCCACGCAGGGAGGACCCGGGAAGCAAACCCAGGTCCCCAGGTCTCCCAACTGCGAAGCAGCAGCGCTACCCATTGCGCCACCGTGCCGCCCTATGTGAATTTCCCCTTGGGATTACTAAAGTATCTATCTATCTATCTATCTATCTATCTATCTATCTATCTATCTATCTATCTATCTATCTATCTACTTACCTTTGGAAAATGATGCTCACCATATAAAGGCACTGTCACACACACGTGATTAGATGACAACTAAAGGGCTTGCATAAAAGTAATTCCACGCCTGACCAGGGGGCGGCGAAGTGCACTGATTCTCTCTCTCAATACCTTGCAGACCATTCTCGGAAGTCCCGCCCGGTTCCGGGGCAACCAATGACGTCATTGCCGGTTCCGGCCCTGATGACATCACTTCCTCTACTTGCATTTTAAGGTAGCAAGTCAGTTCTGTTTTAGACTCTGTTGTGTGAAGATGTCTGTTCATTCTGATAGATTTTACAGCCGGAAAATATTATATGGGTGGCTGCCCCAAACCTTTCCAATGTCTGTTTGTCGTTCTTGTGACAGCATTATATCGAGTAAAGGTTGTCTCTTGAACTCCCCTTGGTCTCTTTATCTGTTCTAATGCTCCCCATACCCCCACCACTTGTTTGCTCTGTAACTTCATCTCAGCTCTCGTGTTTTGAGAATATCTGCTATTTTGGATTTCGATGGCCTTCAGGCCAGCACTGACTGTCTTTGTGATTTTGTTTGCCTCTCTCAGTCCTTGCCGTTGACCTTCAGCCTGATTGTTGTCTGTGCTCTCCGTCTCCGCCTGACTCCAAATCCTTAAGCTTTAGGTTTGCCACAGCTTTAGGTTTGCCACATTTTTGCTGCCGTCCCAAGGATGACGTCGGACTCATCCTCTCCTTAGTTGTTTTCTTCCCTTCAGGAATGGCTTTTCAAGGTCACTTCAGAGGAGTTTGTTCTCGGGCCAAACAGAATGGGGACCCACTGATGATATTAGTTTGCAAAGTGGTTTGACTTCTTAGCAATAAACCAAACTTTGCTTTGCGTTGCACCTTCTATTAGGAATTCTGTCACAAACTCCATCCAGCCATCCATCCATCACTTTCCTTAACCTGCTTAAAGCAATAAGGGAAAGTGGCATTCCCGTGCAAGGTGGGCATGGATGGGATGCCAATCCATTGCAGGATACGCTGATGTCCGGGACGCCCTCAGCCTGGAAGGACAGGGGGAGACAGTCCACACAGGGTGTTTGTGCTAGACGCCCACACCCCGGGTTACAGCATTCCCACAAGGCATCTTGGGAAATGGAGTTTGCTGACTCAGCCCTGTTGTGCTCTGTGGGTGCCACCACGGGGTGCTGAGGGTGTTTTCCACTCTCACCTGGCCACAACTTCTGGACTCCGGAAGTGTTTCCTGGGGGTTTCTTAAAAGGCGATGCCTGCCACAACTCCGGGAGCCAGAGTCGTGAGGACGAGGAGGAGGAGGATGAAGCTTGCTGGAGGAGAGGTTGAAAGAGAAATGACAAAGTATTTGCTGTCAATTGGAAATGGTAATTGTGGTTGTGGTGTGGGAAACGCTTGCATGCGAAGAGTTTCCCACAAGTTAAAAAAAAAACTTTTTTATTGACGTACTTGCATCAGATCCTTTGTGTCGGGTGTTTTTAGGAGTCTGCAGCACCCCCTGGTGACCATACATAGAGGGAACCTTAGATTGGCCTTTATTTGTCCCAGTTGGGAAATTTGACTTTTGTTACAGAAGCTCAATAAATATTATATGGAAAAAAATGCACAGAATATTTACTAAGAAGGAAGAAGACTTCTGTGCACAAACAGAACAAGGCTGCTGTGAGACTCCTTCCCGAATAAAATATGAAAAATCACGTTTTCCTTTTTTTTAGTTTTCCGTCTGCACTCGTGTTTTTAGGTCATTTTTCAAAGAGTTTGTCTATTGGGTGCGCATGATTTGACAGCCAAGCCCGTGGTTTGTTTACGAAGCAAACCCGACGGAAATCGAAACTCAGAAAGAAGGAGAAAAAAAAAAACCCAAAATGGACTCCTTTGTCTGGACAGGGTACGAAATACGACCGCGTTTAATGGTTACGGGGATCTCAATTTTGACAAAGCCTTATTGACTCGCATCTCAGTTTGAAGGTTAGCACCGTGGTGAACCCACCACACCTGCTTACAGTGTGAGCTAATAGGAGGTCTCTTTCAGTCAGCCGTTTCTGGACTCTGCGTACAGACCACTTCCCTGGTGACCACAGCTGAGATCTCTCGCTCTGTCAGCCTCCATTTTTTCTGCACAATGTGGCTATCAATCAACTCCACTAATCCACAGTGCATATCCCATCCTCATCACCAAGTTAATGTCTCACACCACAAAGCATCGCAGTTTGAAGATTAGCACTTTAGTGAACTGCTGGTGGGCGGCACGGTGGAGCAGTGGGTAGCGCTGCTGCCTCGCAGTTAGGAGATCCGGGTTTGCTTCCTGGGTCCTCCCCGTGTCTGCATGGTTTCCTCCCACAGTCCAAATACATGCAGGTTAGGTGCATTGGTGATCCTAAATTATCCTTGGTGTGTTTGTGTGTGCCCTACGGTGGACTGGCGCCCTGCCCGGGGTTTGTTTCCTGCCTTGCGCCCTGTGTTGTCTGGGATTGGCTCCAGCAGACCCCCGTGACCCCGTGGTTAGGATATAGCAGGTTGGATAATGGATGGATGGATGTGGTTAGCCATGAACCCCATGGCTTAGAGGTGGTGTACCTTAGAAATGGCAACACTTTTTCCTCAGGGCAACATAATGTTTTGGACAATTGGTGTCCCAGGTGTTTATGATTTCTCCTCAGGTGGGTTTCATGGCTTCATGAGGTACCTCAGTTTGCTTCTACCCTTTGGAGTCTGTTGTCTCCATTGTTCAACCTGAGCTATGCCAATGACAGTTACAGAAGCCATTATGAGGCTGAAAAATGAGAATCAGAGCATTGGAGACCTTGGTAGGATCACCGAAAATCAACTGTCTGGAATATCTTGAAGAATAAAGACTGGTGGGCCAAGGAAGACCTCCACTGCTGAGGACGGAAGAATCCTCACTATGGTCAAGAAAAAGCCTCCAAACACCTGTCTGACAGACCAGAAACAGACATCAGGGGGCCGAAGTGGACATGTTGGAAACGACTATCAGCAGAAGATTTCATGAACAGAAATACCGAGGAGGGCAGCACGGTGGCGCAGTGGGTAGCGCTGCTGCCTCGCAGTTGGGTGATCTGGGGACCTGGGTTCGCTTCCCGAGTCCTCCCTGCGTGGAGTTTGCATGTTCTCCCCGTGTCTGTGTGGGTTTCCTCCGGGCGCTCCGGTTTCCTCCCACAGTCCAAAGACATGCAGGTTAGGTGGATTGGCGATTCTAAATTGGCCCTAGTGTGTGCTTGGTGTGTTTGTGTGTGTCCTGCGGTGGGTTGGCACCCTGCCCAGGATTGGTTCCCTGCCTTGTGCCCTGTGTTGGCTGGGATTGGCTCCAGCAGACCCCCGTGACCCTGTGTTTGGATTCAGCGGGTTGGAAAATGGATGGTTGGATGGAAATACCGAGGAGGCCACACCGCAAGATGAAGACCAGAAAAACAGGATGGTCAAATTACAGTTTGTGACAAAGGACTTCAAAGAGCATGCAGAATTCTGAGGAAAGGTCTTGAGGTTCATCTTTGTCTCATCTGTCCACATCAGAGTTGCGGCGAGAGCAAAGAGTGGAGAGACAAAGCAGACCACCTCATCTGTTAAACATGGCAGTGCTGGAGGTGTTATGGTTTGGGCATGGATGGCTGGCACAGGTCCTGGCACACTTCTCTTCATTGATGATGTGACTGCTGACGGCAGGGGCACAATGAATTCTGAGGGGTGTAGAAACATCTGATCTGCTCAAGTTCAGTGAAGACCTCCATAGTCAGTGGATGGCATTTCATCCTACAACAAGCCAAACACACTGCTGAGGCAACACAGGAGTTTATCAAAGCTAAAAAATGGAAAATTCTGAAATGGCCAAGCCAGTCACCCGATTTGAATCCAACTGAGCAGGCCTGCCATTTGCTGAAGAGAAAACTTAAGGGGGCAAGCCCCCATGAAACAAGCAAGAGCTGAAGATGGCAGCATGAGAGGCTTGGGAGAGCAACACCAGAGAAGACCCTTAGCGCCTGGTGATGTCTATGAATGGCAGACTTCAAGCAGTCATTACATGCGAGGGATACGCGACAACGAACTAAATATGGTGGCTGTAACCTGCCATTGCTGTGTGCCAAACATTATGGTGCCCTAAAATGGGGTGAGCAGTGTAGAGAAAGTGTTGAGTGACCAAAATGTCTCCAAATCTTCGTAAATGAACATCTGTAGTATACAATTTAATTACAATGCCTGAATTGTTGGATTTGTAATTTTAAACTGTTGAGCAGGGGGGGCAAATCAAGGACAAAGGTGTCTGTCCCCAAACGTTATGTAGGACGGTGTAGAAGACGGTGCCCTGTGGTGGGCTGGCGCCCTGCCCGAGGTTTGTTTCCTGCCTTGTGCCCTGTGTTGGCTGGGATTGGCTCCAGCGGACCCCCGTGACCCTGTAGTTAGGATAAAGCGGGTTGGATAATCGATGGATGGATGTAGAAGACGGAGCCAAAATCACCAAAATTCAAATCTTTGTCTTTGTAAAGCTACTTTGACCCCATTTTCTAATCCAGTTGAGTTATTTCTATGTTTTAGAGGTGTAATCTCTATTTGGGTAAATGAGAGGAGGCGGTTTACTCCGGGAAAAAAAGGAAGGATAATGTAGCATTCGATAAAACGGTAATTACAAATGTGACATGTTGAAGATTACTCTTCGCCTTTGGAAATGTTTAAATAATGGCCGGCCTTTGCAGTTTTCTATTATGCATCCACAGAGTTGGTTTTAAACAGCAAGGACGTGCAAAGTCGAGCGGTTTGATTTGTTCTCCTGCACCGCCCGCCCGCGACGCCTGATTAAATTGCTCGGTTCCCGTTGCCGCTCTCTCTCTATCTCTATCTCTCTCTCTCTCTCCGTCCGTCCATCTCGCGCACGCGCGTGCTCGCTCTTTCGTTCTCTCTCTCCTCGTATGTGTCGCGCTCGTGTTCTCTCTCTCCGTCCGTCCATCTCGCGCACGCGCGTGCTCGCTCTTTCGTTCTCTCTCTCCTCGTATGTGTCGCGCTCGTGTTCTCTCTCTCTCGTCTTGCAGGCGAGTGTCGCGCTGTTAATGCTTTAATAATGTCGCTGCCTGAAATCAGATAACCGCCCTTTCCTTGATTGTGTTAATTGAAATTGAGTTGGAGGCTTTTTCCGCGTGAAGCGCTAATGATGTTTCTCGGATGCATAAATACTTCTAAAGCAGTCTTGCGTTTCTGAATTTTATTTACCCGGCTGCCGAAAACTTGATAGAAAAGATACAAAATCGGACCGGAAAATGTACTTCACGTTAACCGTTGAGATGCGGGAGTTAACCATTCTTAGTAAAATGTATGTAGCGCCTTTCATGTTGAGTGATTTGCTTTTAATTTCCTATATTTTATATATACATATACAGCGCATTCACAAAAGTCTTAAGATCGTTTAATTTGATCACATTTTGTTTCTTTTGTGGAGTGGTGGCTCTGAGGTTAGGGGTTTGCACCGGCAATGATTGCCAGTTCGAATAACATAAACGCCAGAAGTGACTCAGCTCCGTTGGGCCCCTATTGCTTCATCCTGGGAATGACGTTAATCTGCATCCAGAATTGCAAGCAGGTCCTCCAACCTTCAGGGAATACTTGAGGGTTGGTGGCAGGATTGGCACTGCAGCCACCGTCAATAAGCTCACACTGTTCAGTGTGATGTTCATCTCAATCGGGGTGGTTCGCCGTGTGGTGGGTGTGGCACCGCGCTGTAATCAGCGCATGCGCTCAACCACTATTAAAAATTAAAGATAACTGAAACATTACATTGGCACAAGTATTCAGACCTGGGTCCACCATAACAGCCTTTATAGAACAAGAACTTTGGAGTGTGTCGGTGGAAATTCAGCCAACCAGAGTATTTGTGAGGTCAGGTAGTGATGTCGGACTAGAAGATGTGGCTCCTAATTGGTGTCCAGTAGGGTTCACTTGAGTTCTCTCACATCTTTATGGACCTGGCTTGGTGCACAGAGGCACTGTCATGCTGCCGTCGACAAACTGTTGCCACAAAATTCTCTAAAATGTCTTTGTCTGCTGTAGCATTAAGCATACTCTTCTTCACTGGAACCAAGGAGCCGAGCCCGAAGCCGGTTATTATCCCTCCTCCACCATACTTTACAGTTGGCACTATGAAGTCCAGAAGCTAGTGTTCTATGTGTTTGATTTGATGCACCTGATAATAATGAAATATCTAAACTCAGTAATTTCAAGGGGTGCCAACATACTTTTGGCCATTTAGTGTATTTGTTAAATGTTTATAACATATTGACCATCACAGGACTGTTGGTGCCAGACAGGCTGGTTTGAGTATTTCTGCAACTGCTGATCTCCTGGGATTTTCACACAGAGCAGTCTGTAGAGTTTACTCAGAATGGTGCAAACAACAAAAACATCCTGTCAGTGGATGGAAAACGCATCATGTGATGAGAGGGGTCAGAGGAGAATGGCCAGCCTGGTTAGAGCTAACAGAAGGGCTTATGGTCACTCAGAGGACCAGCTGTGGTGAGCAGAAAAGCATCTGAGGATGCACAACACGTCAATTCTTGAGCAGCAGAAGCAGAAGACTATGGCGGTTCCACTCCTGATAGCCAAGAGCAGAAAGCTGAAGCTGCAGTGAGCATTTGGTATGGGATTTGTAAAAGCAGTGTTAATGGTTGTGATGTGCCATCTTTTGGAATGACAAATGCAAGGCACATGTCTCTATTATATGAGATTTGGTATGGAATTCGTAAGAGCAGTTTAAATCTTTGTGATGCATTATCTGTTGCAATGGCAAGTACAATACATTCTATTACTGCAGTTGTTTATGATACACCATCTGTTGGAATGACAAACACAATGCCTATATCTCTGTTATATGCCTTTTGGTATGGGACTCGTTAAAGCAGTGTTAATGCTTGTGATGTGCCATCTGTTGGAATGACAAATGCAATACACTTTATTACCATAAATGTTTGTAGTGCACCATCTGTTGGAGTGACAAATGCAGTGCATATTTTTAGTTGCACGCTGTTTGGTATGGGATTTGTAAAAGCAGTGTTAATGGTTGTGATGTGCCATCTGTTGGAATGACAAATGCAAGGCACATGTCTCTATCTATATGAGATTTGGTATGGAATTCATAAGAGCAGTTTAAATCTTTGTGATGCATTATCTGTTGCAATGGCAAGTACAATACATTCTATTACTGCAATTGTTTATGATGCACCATCTGTTGGAATGACAAAAGCAATGCCTATATCTCTGTTATATGCCTTTTGGTATGGGACTCGTTAAAGCAGTGTTAACGCTTGTGATGTGCCATCTGTTGGAATGACAAATGCAATACACTGTATTACCATAAATGTTTGTAGTGCGCCATCTGTTGGAGTGACAAATGCAGTACATATTTCTAGTTGCATGCTATTTGGTATAGGATTTGTAAAAGCAGTGTTAATGTTTGTGATGCACTATCTTGTGGAATGACTGAGACATAGCATCTGTAGAGTTTACTCAGAATGGTGCAAACAATGAAAACATCCAGTCTATGGATGGAAAAAGGCCTCGTGGATGAGAGAGGGGTCATAGGAGAATGGCCAGGCCGGTTAGAGTTGACAGAAGGGCTTACGGTCACTCAGAGGACCAGCTGTGGTGAGCGAAAAAGCATCTCAGAATGCACAACGTGTCGATTCTTGAGCAGCAGAAGCAGAAGACTATGGAGGGTTCCATTTCTGACAGCCAAGAACAGACAGCTGAGGCTTCAGTGGGCATTTGGTATGGGATTCGTAAAAGCAGTGTTAATGGTTGTGATGTGCCATCTGTTGGAATGTACAAATGCAATGCACATGTCTCTGCTGTGTGATATTTTTTGGAATTGGTAACAGCAGTATAAATCACTGTGATGCAGCATCAGTTGCAATGGCAAATACAATGCATTCTGTTACTACAAATGTTTATGATGCACCATCTGTTGGAATGACAAACCCAATGGATATATCTCTGTTATATGCCTTTTGGTATGGGACTTGTAAAAGCAGTGTTAATGCTTGTGATGTGCCATCTGTTGGAATAACAAATGCAATACACCTTATTACCATAAATGTTTATACTGTGCTATCTGTTAGAATGACAAATGTAGTGCATATTTCTCAGTTGCATTCCATTTTGTATGGGATTTGTAAAAGCAGTGTTAATGTTTGTGATGTGCCATCTGTTGGAATGACAACTGCAATGCATTTTATTACTGAAAATGTTTGTGATGCGCAATCTTTTGGAATGACAGAGACGTAGCATCTGGACAGACACACAGACAGACACATCCATTTATTAAGGTGAACTAGCTGTGCTACCTGTCTAAGACGAGTTGAAATCTAAGTAATCTGCATAGATCTCAGCGTTCATGTTTGCAGTGCACCATGCAATTCAAATGTCTGTTATCTGCCTTTTGGTATGGGATTCATAAAAAGCAGTGTTAGTGTGCCATCTGTTGGAATGGAAAATGCAATGCAAATGTCTCTGTTATATGCCATTTGGTATGGGATGCATAAAACCAGTGTTAATGGATGTGTTGTGCCTTCTGTTGGAATGAGAAATGCATTGCATTTCATTACTACAAATGTTTGCAAAGCAAAATGCAATCCAATTTGTGATGTGTCATATGTTGGAATGACAAATGCAAAGCATATAGGTCTATTATATGCCATTTGGCATGGGATTCGTAAAAACAGTGTTAACTTTTGTGATGCGCCATCTGTTGGAATGATAAATACCATGCATTTTATCACTAAAAATATTTTATATTGACAAATGTAATGCTCTGTTATATGCCACTTGGTATGGGATTTGTAAAGATGGCGTTAATGATGGTATGCGTCGTCTGTTGGAATGAGAAATGCAATGCATTTTATTACTGCAAATGTTTGTGATGCACCACCTGTTGGAATGAAAAATGTAATCTGATTTGTGATGTGCCTTCTGGTGGAATGACGGAGACATTGCTACCGGACAACCACATACAGACGGACACACTTATCCGTTACTTAAAGTGGATAAGAGGCTGTACTCATTTTCTATGTGGGTTTGGGACTGGACACAGTCTTGGCCATTGCACATCACTGATTTCCTTTGTCTTCTTCAGGCGTTCTCCTGCATGTGTGCTTGAATGGTTGGGAGCATTGTCTTGCTGGGTGACCTAATTGTGCTTTACCTTCAGGTCACAGACAGATGGTCTTCAATTCTCCAGTAGAATGAATGGCCTCTTCAGTGGAGACTAAATTACCATCAGAATAAGAAGTAAAACGTGTAAGGGTATGAACCAGCGCAGCATCAGAGCAGGCTGATAAGTGTATTTGAAGAAGCAAGCTAACTCATACTTACACCACCATCATTTGTAAGTGTTTTACATGGTGCCTATAAAAAGTGTTCACCCACATGGAGGTTTTCCCCATCTTAATGATAGACAGTATTGCTGGAATACCCACCTACCTCCCAAGGTGTAGGCTTCCTTCAGGTTTTACTCCATAGTTTGCTGACTTCATTTTACCTTCACAAGCCTTCTAGTGCCTGCTGCAGAGAAGCATCCTCACAGCCTGAAGATGCCGCCACCATGCGTCACAGTGAGGACGATGTGCTTGTGGTAATGGGCAGTGTAGTGTGGTGTTTAACGTGGGCTCCATTTCGGGTCACATCATAACACAGAACCTTCTTCTAGCTGACTTCAGGGCCTCCCATGTGTCTTTTGACGAGATCTCCTATTCATTTTTTTCTCTTTGCCAGTCTCTCATCAAGCTGCTGTTGTCAAAGCACCCAGCCAGGGTTGTTGCCTGCACAGCTTCTCCAATCTTAAGCACTGCAGCTTGTGACTCCTTCAAAGTTCTCAGTGATCTCTTGGTGGCCTCAGCTCACTGTCCTTCCTCGGTCTTTGTGGTCTTCCTACTCTGGGCCAGTTTCCATCTCTGTCATGCTCTTGGCAATTCTTCTTGACTGGTTTCACTGGATATTCAGTGACTCCCTGACTTGTGGCCTTCGTGGAGAGGCTTGGAGTCTTCTTTTGCCTTCATTGTGTAAGTTAGGCCACCATACTGACTCAGCCCATGTTTGCCCTTCCATGTTTAGCTGCATTTACTCTACAATCATCTAAAACCTCATCTTGGTGTTGGGCCACAAGTGGGACAACCAGTGGGAAGCGATGAGATGGCAGGACAGTGCCATACATACCAAAGCACGGGGTCAGCCTGAATATAGCGCCTTTCAGCAGCTCACTAACACGGTAGCTCATCTCCTTGCCATGGCACGAATTTAAAGAGCACCATTCAGATTAGTAAGAAGGACAGAGCAGGCCCCCTGAACCACCTTTCTTTGAGGTCCGAGTGTTTCCTGCTTATTTTGCACAACATCTGGTGGGCTGTGCCCCACCGACCCTTAATGCACAAACACCACTTAAATCATTACAGCTCTGATTTTAAAAAGACATCAAAGAGGAGCCTGGGGAAGACTTGCTGCCAAGTATGACGAGCGACCTCGACCATTACCAAGCTGGGATGCCACCTGGATGAAAGGACTGGGGGGAAGAATGTGTCGGTGAGGCAGTGCCTCCCTTGGCACACTAGAGGGCAGTCCCCTTAGGCGGCTGTGGCACTACGGATTCCCGCAGGGCATGCTGGGAGTTGGAGTTTGTCTCAGCCCTGTTGGATTCTGTGGGGGACACCAGGGGGAGGCTGCAGAGCCCTATAGTGGACCTTCAGCAAACCTGGGAGTGATTCCAAGTAGCCACCTGGAACACTCCGGGGACTGGAATGAAAGGGAGTCAGAGTCGGGAGGAAGGCAGACAAAGCTTACTGGGAAAGGAGTAGAGGTGGCTAGGAAACAGAAGAAGGAGAAGAAGGAAAAGAGGCTGTGGTGTATTTTGCCCCGTGAGCCTTGTGTGGTGTTTCATGTACTGTGCTGTGGGGTGCAGGGTGAAACGCTACCCAATTGTAAATAAAAGGTGTGTTACAGTATGTTGCAAACTCATGTCTGCCTGTCTGTGACAGGTTAGGGTGGCTGTATGCGCCCTGGTGGTCCACACCAGCTAAGTCGACATCTGAGAGCCCATCATGCCACCCGCTGCCCCCCTATTCGAGGCTATTTGAGTTCTTTTCCTCCTCTGCAGTTCTTATCTGGCCCTTAATCTTCTGTGTGCTTCCACTTCCATGTGTCTTCTATCTACTCTGATATGAAAGGCGCTATATACAGTAAGGATTTACTAATCAACCACAGCCTCACTTTGTACTCCAGGACCTACAATGCCAGCTCTAGCAGATAAGGTTGCTGGGTTCGGATTGGCCCGTCCGTCTCCATGGTGATAGGATTAGGAGGTCCTTAGCGTTTCGCTTCTTGACTTGCAGCAACAGGCAGCTTATTATCATTTTGACCCTCCGATGGAGTAGCAGGGCTGCCTTCCCTTTTAATCATTTTATGTGTTGTTCTGTTACAGCCGTGACGCTTCATCCCCTTAAAAGCACCTTTGCCCAGATTTTTTTTTTCAGGAGACTAATTGGCAGAATATTTTATACATGAAGTGTAACGAGCAGGTCACCTCTCAAGTTGGGATGCCAGAGGGGATGCAGGAGTGCATGTAGGGAGTGTAAAAGAGAAGTGACATCGACCTCAGTGATTGCAGGGCCAGAAGGAGAGCAAACCAATGGGTGTGCTGACCTCTAATGGTAAAATGTGAGTACTGCAGGACTCGAGTCCATCTGCTGCAGAGAGAGAATAAAATAAAACTGAGCTCAGGGTTTCTTGATGAGGTGAGGAATCAATCGAAGGTCTGTCAAGATTGGTTGGTCGCTCTAAACTGGCCCGGTGGGTGTGCAACTGAATGCCCCTTGTAGTGGAATGGCACCCTTGCCTTTACCCAGTTTTGCTGGGATGGGCATCTATGTCTGAGTATGTTGTGTCATGTTGTGCTACAGGTGGCGTGGTGGCACAGCAGTGAGAAGTTAGGCACACAGATTCGGCACCCTGAGCTTGAATCCCACTCCTGGTTGTTGAATGTCTCAGGTTTGCATGTTCTCCCCGTGTCTGTGTAGGGGGTTCCTTTATTTAATCTGGAATACCTCCTAAATCCTCTTTGGAGGTTCAAAGCCAGTCAGGTGGTGAGCCAACCAACTGATAGATAGATAGACACTATATATTGGATTGGCTATCTATCTATCTATCTATCTATCTATCTATCTATCTATCTATCTATCTATCTATCTATCTATCTATCTATCTATCTATCTATCTATCTATCTATTATATAGTGCCTTTCACATCTATCTATCTATCTATCTATCTATCTATCTATCTATCTATCTATCTATCTATTATATAGTGCCTTTCTCATCTATCTTTTATATAGTGCCTTTCTTATCTATCTATCTATCTATCTATCTATCTATCTATCTATCTATCTATCTATCTATCTATCTATCTATCTATCTATCTATCTATCTATTATATAGTGCCTTTCACATCTATCTATCTATCTATCTATCTATCTATCTATCTATCTATCTATCTATCTATCTATCTATCTATCTATTATATAGTGGCTTTCACATCTATCTATCTATCTATCTATCTATCTATCTATCTATCTATCTATCTATCTATCTATCTATCTATCTATCTATCATATAGTGTTTTTCATATCCATAGCTGTTATAATGTGCCCTCACATCTCTATTATTTATAGCCTAATCTCTCCAATCTATCTAAATGAGATGCCAGTCTATCACAAGGCACAGTTAAGCCCAGACGTCAGTGGGAATTATGCTGTGACATTTTAAGGAGTCCGTACAAGACCATTATAGGGGTGAGGGCTACAGTCATCTTGTCACCTTGATAGCACACCCAGGCAGAGTGGCACAGAAACAGAGAGGTAGTTGGCACTGAGGTGATTTGAAGTGAGGTTTGGAGTATGTATGTGCTGAAAGTTCATTGCCAGACCCACCACATGAAGAATCGCCTGATTGGCGCTGAAAATCATTATTATTTTTTTGTGGTGTATATAGGTATTATTTGCCATGGACTGCCGTTGAAGCCACTTTGTGCCCAGTGCTGCCAGGATGAGTTCTGGCCCCTAGAAACCCTAAACTGAATTACTTAATCCCCGAAATCTTATTTGTATACATTTATATAGTTAATATAAACCACTTTTTTGAATTCATAAATGACCCCATATTTTGCACTATGCACCTACTAATTGTGCCCACGGTATTTGCTTAGCGGTCTTTTGAATAACGTAAGTGATATTTTTCCACTTTTTAAACTGCTGTCTTTGAGATCCTAACAATCCGAATGGGGATTCTGGAGTAGCGTAGTCAGCGTTGCTGTACCAGTTGATGCCAGCAGATGGCAGCAGTGCTCGGGATTCTCGAGAACAACGTGGGGCTGATCGAGCGATCAGAGATAACGGAAATAAAGAGAGCAGAAGGCTAAGAACTTTGTCACTGACCATGATGGAGTGCGGTCGGGCACAAGTGACACTGCCAAGGCTCCTGAGGCGAGAAGGGGCTCAGATGTGCTTGCTTGAACACCTCTCCTGTTTAATAAGGCTGGTGTGTTTGGGGCACAGAGTTTTGTTTTGTTCCTACAGCCTGCAGTGCTTCATCAGTGATTCACTTCTTGTGTATATAAAGTGCTGTGTACACACACACACACACACACACACACACACACAAACCACTTGGACTGTGTCCAGTGTGAGCCTGAACATTTAAAAATGGGAAGAGAAAGAGTCAGCTGGCCGTTTCCGAATGCAGTAAAGCAGCCTCTAAATGTATCACACGTGCTACTACTACTAAAATCTTACTTTCATTAACATTCTTGTGAAAATGTCGAGAAAAATCTCACTCTTAATTATGAAAGAATGGAGGAATTTAGGAGTTTCAGGGTCATTTAATGCTCACTTTGTAAATAAGCACATCATCTCTCCATCCATCCATCCATCCATTTTGTAAACCTGTTTATCCAGGGCAGGGCAGCTGGAGCCAATCCACGCAAGCAGCATTCACAGGCAGAAGCAGCCCCTGCACAGTAGTGCATTGTGTTGTGTTCTATTGTGTTCATAAGAATTACTTTAAACCAAGCCACGTATGATAGGGTGTTTGTTTTGGGGTCTAAATGCATTTTTGGAGCATAGTATGTGCAAGATATTACACCCTTATGATGAAGAGTAGGCCAGTAGGCGTATTCAGCAGGAATGATCAGAAGGACTTGAAGCTGTGCAGGTGACATCAGTCGACCCCAGGGGTTCACCCGCTAATGGGATACGAGGGGTTAAAGTTACCCCATTTCACAAAATTTGGAAAAAATGGGATCAGTGATACCGGAGTGAGGAGAGGCGTTTCAGGGTTTCTGATCATGAATATCTTCTTATTTTTGGTATTGGATTCTGTACCGGTGGTCCTAGCCCACTGTGTGCCACTCCCAGAGGCTACAAATGACAAACTTCAAACATAAGTGTGGGAGGTATCATTTAGGCTATTTCAAGGTCACTCATTACTGATATAAAGTTGCTTTTGTTTGTTGGTCCTTTATTAAGGATGTAGCCCACTATAGGACCCCCAACAGAGGGTGACAAGTGAGAAGTTAGTGTTACAATCGAGAAAACGTTTAAATTGAAGCACTTATTTGGCACAACTGTTTGTGTTGACTATGTACCACAATCACATCAGGTCACTTACATTTCTTATGAACAGCCCCCCCCCCCCCCCCCCATTAAGGCAGTTTACACCAACTGATTATGTTATCTCTCTATATAAAACCCAATGTCTGTCTGTATGTATGTATGTCTGTCTGCTTTTCATGAGAGAACTACTTGACAGATTTAGACAGTTTTTTTTGCTATAATTTGTTTGAACATTCCAGATGATTTTGCGACTTCTCTCATCGCGCTGAGTATCGTACAGTAGTTCGCTTGCAGCAGCGATATATTCGTGTGAATCAGAGAGAGAGGCTATGGGCCGAGGGGAGGGGACAGCGTGATGTCAGGAGTAGGGAGGCGGGCGGACCCGCCTCTCTGTCCTGTTTCACTAATACGTGGGCGGAGCCTCGGGCAGCCCTAGTCATATCATGTAATGTAATGTAATATGTTATATGATATTGTATTGTACTGTATTGTAATATAATATCTTATATGATATTGTATTGTAATATAATTTGTTATATGATATTGTGTTGTAATATATATTTTATATGATATTGTGTTATAATCTAATATATATGCAATGGATAGCAGTACCACCTTACAGAGTATACAGTGTTCCAGGTTCAAATCCTTTACCAAGATGTTCTTTCTGTGTTAATTTGTGTTTCCGAATTGGCTGAGTGTGTCCAAGTGAGTGGGCATCTGAGACCCCCAAATGAATTAAGGTGGTTAGAGAGTGTTACTTCATATTACATTAGTAATTAATTTTCCATATTCTTGGAGAAGACACAATCTTGGTTGGATAGACACAGACCAGAGACAGCCTTAGACAAGACCCTATTATATTATATTATATATATTATATTATATTATATTATATTATATTATATTATATTATATTATATTATATTATATTATATTATATTATATTATTTATGTTCTACTCTGTTAGTGCCATTTCTAAAATATAAACATCTTTCTCACAAATTTGAAGCTCCTTATGCGATGAGGATATTTTTCTTTGGCCCCGAAATGCTGTCTGGGAAATGAAATTCCCTTTAATGATAACCCAGACCAGCGTTTACATGGGCAGGCACCTATAAAGAGGGGATTGTTAAAGAAAAATGGAAATTGCAATGAATAAGACATAAGGGGCCTGTGCTGTTTTTATAATTACAAGCCAGAGAAGAAATGGTTTTTAAGCACGTATTTTTAAAGTCCCTCTTAAATCGCTCAGAAATTATAGTACAGAAGGGCAATTTATGGAAAATAATAACTCTATTAAAGTTCATGTCCAGTGTCTAAAAATATAAAGCTTACAGAGATTCAGGTGCCAGTCTTTCTTTCTTCCATTTATAATGCATATGCAGACCCATTCATTACAATCTTTCTTTCTTTCTTTCTTTCTTTCTTTCTTTCTTTCTTCTTTCTTTCTTTCTTTCTTTCTTTCTTTTCTTTCTTTCTTTCTTTCTTTCTTTCTTTCTTTCTTTCTTTCTTTCTTTCCATTTATAATGCTTATACTTTTTGCTGATGACATGGTGATCTGTACCGATAGTAGGGAGCAGGTTGAGGAGACCCTGGAGAGGTGGAGATCTGCTCTAGAGAGGAGATGAATGAAGGTCAGTAGGACCACCAGGACAGAATACATGTGTGTAAATGAGAGGGAGATCAGTGGAATGGTGAGGATGAGGGAGTAGAGTTGGTGAAGGTGGAGGAGTTTAAATACTTGGGATCAACAGTACAAAGTACAAAGTAATGGGGATTGTGGAAGAGAAGTGAAAAAGAGAGTGCAGGCAGAGTGGAGTGGGTGGAGAAGAGTGTCAGGAGTGATTCTCATAACCTGGGAGTGCATGCACCTGAAGTACTCCTCAATAAAAGGGACTGCACTGCCTTGTCCAGACGAGTCGGAGCTGAGAGGAAGGAAAGCAACACTCGACTGGAGGAGAGCAGTGCGGTGGACAGGAGGAGAAAGAGAGAATGGACAACTTGTTGTGTGCTTGTTTATACGAGGTACTTGTGTAACAAACACCTCGTATTTGAACCTGGGACTGTCTTGTGTGTTCGTGTTTGGGGCTCACTGGCGCCCCCCTAGTCTTCACATTGCCTAATAATGGCAGTGGTAGGCAGTGTGGCCCTCTAGTGGCCAATAATTAACATCCAAGTAACCCAACACTGATTTGCTGTGTAACCTGCCAGGGTGTCAGAAGTGGACTGTGGAATCAGTGATACCGTATTTGTAAAATGCTTGTGGGTGGTGTTTACTATAAAAACGTGTTACATAAAATTGATTTTGTTGTTAATTTTTGTTTAAAACTTGACTCTATTATAGCAAAAGGAATCTCACCAGTTCTCACTGGGTTAGTGGAGAAAATCAACTGGTAAGCTTGTGAGAATGTTAGGTGTATGGAGGCTGCCGTGCAAAGCCCATTTGGATTAACGTGGTGGTATCACATCACTTACAGCATTCCTGCCTTTGGAGGACTCTGTGTGAACTGGACGTTCCCAGAGTGTCACCAGCGTTTCTGATCCAGTGTGACGTGTGACCACACTAGCTTCGGAGTTGGCACTTTGCCATTTCATTTACTTTGGCTGGCAGAAAACAAAATGGTTTTTAAAGTCAGACATCGTGTACTTTGGTGGGGGGGGGGGGGGGGGGGGGGGGGGGGGCCGAGTGAAGGGGCTTAGAGAAATGTGACACGAATGAATGCGAACTTCATAATTGGAGAGGCACGGGACCGATGGCACCTTAAATTGGACAGTTGGCATAAGGGCTGTAGAGATAGGGCTATCCAAGTCAATTCTTTTTTGTGCCACGCAGGGATTAACATGAAGAGGTCTCACATTCTGCGGTCTCTGCTCTGCCTTGTTGTGGCCCCCAATTAACACTCTGAAGCTCGGGTGGCTGTTAAAGGAAGAGATTTAGTCATTTTTAAAGTCAAAGGTATTTCCTCACAAGCTTGGTGCGTGTGCATTTGCCACCTGAAAATGTGCTCCATAAAGTTAAGTCTTTTCTAGAAATTTACAAAAATATATCGCCCACACTGGACTCTTTACAACAGAGGCTAATGGGGCATGGGGCACCAGCAGAAAATAAAACTGTCTCGAGCTGCACATGTGGAGACGGAGCAGGCTTTGAGAGAGCACTTCAAGTAGTCCTTCTGGCGTTTCTTTGGTCCACCGTAAGGGTGGGCTCCTTCAGCGAGTTCATCTTACAAGACCATTCCGGGAAAGCCGAGACTTATCCATGCAGATAATGCGTCCCATCTAAAGGCAGACACGGCCGTGCAGAATGTTAGTGTGTGGGACCCTGTCCTCCCAGGTGATGCCCGGGGTCTTCTGGAGGGGAGGCGGATGTGGAATGCTTCTACATTTGCTTGCAGAAGGGAGTCCAGGACTCGCATCCATAAAGGAGTGTTGATCATCTACTGTTGAATTCTGCTCTTTACTTGTAATATTTCTTTTGCACTATTATATTACTTTGAGGATTACTTCTGCTCTGTGTATTGTATTGCATTGACCCCCTTCTTTTTGACACCCACTGCATGCCCAACCGACCTGGAAAGGGGTCTCTCTTTGAACTGCCTTTCCCGAGGTTTCTTCCATTTTTTCCCCTACCAGGAGTTTTTCTTTGAGAGTCAAGGCTGGGGGGGGGCTGTCAAAAGGCAGGGTCTGTTAAAGCCCATTGCGGCACTCTTTATGTGATTTTTGGGCTACACAAAAATAAATTGTATTGTACGGTACTGTATAAACAACAGCCTCTGTTCCCGCCTCAGGCTCCACCCCATAACAGGCTCAACCCGCTCAGTCTCCACTCCACAATAGGCTCCACCCCACAACAGGCTGAGCCCTGCCTCAGGCTCCACCCCACAACAGGCTCCACCCCACAACAGGCTCAGCCCTGCCTCAGGCTCCACCCCACAATAGGCTCAGCCCCGCCTCAGTCTCCACCCCACAATAGGCTCCACCCCACAACAGGGCTGAGCCCTGCCTTAGGCTCCACCTCACAACAGGCCTGATCCCCGCCTCAGGCTCCACCCCACAACAGGCTCCACCCCCACAACAGCTTCTGCCCCATCTCAGTCTCCAATAAAACAACAGGAGGATTACTATAATTGTGTTCTGTTCTGTGTATTGTATTGCATTTATCCACCCTTTTTTTGTCATCCACTGCATACCCCAACCTACCTGGAAAGGGTCTCTCTTTGAAATGTCTTTCCAAAGGTTTCTTTCATTTTTTTTCCCTACTAGTAGTTTTTCCTTGTCTTTTTAGAGAGTCAAGACTGGGGGGGGGGGGGCTGTCAAAAGGCAGGGCCTGTTAAAGCCCATTACGGCACTCTTTATGTGATTTTGGGCTATACAAAAATAAATTGTATTATACGGTACTGTATAAACAACAGGCTCTGCCCCGCCTCAGGCTCCACCCCACAACAGGCTCAGCCCTGCCTCAGTCTCCACCCCACAACAGGCTCAGCCCCACCTCAGGCTCCACCCCACAACATGAACCGCCCCGCCTCCGGCTCCACCCCACATCAGGCTCAGCCCCAACTCAGGCTCCACCCCACAGCAGGCTCAGCCCCGCATCAGGCTCCACCCCACAACAGGCTCCACCCCACAGCAGGCTCAGCCCCGCCTCAGGCTCCATCAAACAACTGGATTACTGTACTTCTGTTCTGTGTATTGTGTTGTATTTACCTCCTGTTTTTGACACCCACTGCACGCCCAACCCACCTGGAAAGGGGTCTCTCTTTGAACTGTCTTTCCAAAGGTTTCTTCCATTTTTTTGTCTACAAGGATTTTTTTTTTTTAGGAGTTTTTCCTTGTCTTCTTAAAGAGTCAAGGCTGGGGGGCTGTCAAAAGGCAAGGCCTGTTAAAGCCCATTGTGGCACTCCTTGTGTGATTTTGGGCTATACAAAAAATAAATTGTATTGTATCGTATATACATTCATACCACGTCATAGACCACAACCTTGCTTGCCATGTGGAGATTCTGAAATATCTGAACTGAAATATCCCAGACTGGTATTCAGACCTTTTATTCAAGCCCCTTTGGCAGCCATTCCAGCCAGGAGTCTCCTTGGGTTTGACTCGACAAGCTTTGCACACCTGGATTTGGTGATTTGTTTATTTTAGATTTTGGCCATTCTTCTCCGCAGATCATCTCAAACTCTCTCAGGTTGGATGGAGACCGTCAGTGGACAGACATTTCAGGTCTCATCAGAGACATTTTGTTTGATTCAAGTCCAGGGCTACTTCAGGAACGTTCATATGTGTTGTTCCACAAGGTCCAGAGCACCCAGAACAGCATTTTCATTAAGGATATCTCCATACTTTGCTCCATTAACACTAAAATGTATGAAAATATCTCAAGTGACAGCTGAGTCATCGAATGTAATCCAGTGATTACAGATCATGTTGTCCAGTGGTGGAAGAAATGTTACTTTTCTGATTCAGGGTTTGCTACAGTTTCAACTGTGTGTCCAGGGCCATCTTAATAGGCCTGTGGGCAAAGTAGTGTGCTGGTAGCAAAACAGAAACATACACACGGCATTAGAAACATCATGGGCTTCTATGTGCCCATACGTTAAGACGGCCCTGTGTATATTGAAAGTAAGTCTGCATAAATCAGCTTGAATAACCACAAAAACATCATAAAATTACACACATTCCATAAAAAACTAATTTGCTAATCATGCTTACATTGTTATTTCCTTACAAAGGGTGAGGCTTATAAGGAAGAATTTGCAGCTTTTGCAGCAAAGGGGCGTTCCCCTATGCAAATATACCAACTTTATGCAAATTTAAAGTACTGTGCCATGTGACTACACCGTTATGCAGCAATTCACTATGGAAAAACTCAGTATGCCACATCTTTCAAGTTTTCAGCAAATTGAGAAAATGATGTCGCCCCTATAATTAAATATCTCTAGATTTAATTTTTCCTGAGCTTCACATACACAATATTGGTTTCTTTTCCACGAATCAACGCCTGCTATTTAAATCACACAGTCGAAGCATTTAAATCACGTGATCGTCATCCGACGTTTTCATTGGTAGGCAGTTTTTCCTCATTGGTCACTGGAGTTGTGAATGCTAGCTTTTTCCATCGTGCTATGACCGGAATGAAGACATATTTGGCCATCACCGCTACCTTTTAACAGCAGGAAAAACCTAGGAACTCCAAAAACTAAAAAAAAAACACAATTTGGAAAAAATGGCAGTTACTAGGTTTTTCCAACGCACGTGAGAATTATTCATAAAATAGTCTTGCGTGCGCGATTAACTGATATTGATAGCTAAAAACACTGTAAATGTAAACCTTACGCGTGTTTATCAATTTAATGTCATTATTTTAACCGTTTATTCAATAACAGTGACAATAACGTATATAATTAAAGTAATTTTAATAATAGATCTTTACATTTATATAGCGCTTCTCTCACCTCCTAAAAGCGCTTTTTACCAATTGCTGGATTTATGTTTTTCAGTGCAGCGAGGGCGAAAGTTTCGATCTGAAGAATTTGGATTCGTGAAGCGGCAGCGCTAACCGCTGCGCCACCAAGTATTGCACAAATAAGCCTCGCTTGATATTTGTCGTGCAAAGTTTATGCTTGGCGTTAAATCGAGCGCCAGTGGATTTTAAAATCATCATAATTATAAACAACTGTAAATGTAAGTCTTTGGGAGGATTAGTGAGAAAACGATGTCCCGTGGATTGCAAAACCCATTAGCCGGCTTGTAAAAGCGCTTAAAGATATCCGCGAAATAAATGAGAGCAACGCGTTGCCATTTGCCGGAATGTAGAATGCGTCCTCTGTCGACATGTTAATTGAAATATTTGCTGCGCTTTCCCGAAGACGTTAACCTCTTTGTGCGGGAATATAAAGCTCCGAGCCCACCGTGCAAACTCCCTGAGTGCCTGATGCCACCCAAAACAGATGGCACAACCTCCTCGGCTACGAGATCCTGACGTTTGAGCAAATATGGATGATCGCGCTGCAAAACGCGTAGCTGTTTAAATAGGGGAAAGAAATGAAATGTTAACAACCGGAGGAAGTTTAAGAAAAATAAACATGAAAATGAACGAAGTTTTAAGTAGAAAAAAAAAAGAAACGGTCGTCATTCAGCCAATCGGAGAGCACTAAAGATACCATGCAAAATTCCTGCGCAGATTTATTGCCGGGAGAAGCGAATTCCTTCAAAGTCTGAACTTGTCGTTTATTTATGGGTATTTTTTTTTTCCAGGACCAGTCCACAATATAAAAGGCCGGTGATCTAATTATTAGGTGCGTGGCCCCCCGGCGAGCGATCCAGCTGGTGCAAAAGTAAAAAAAAGTTGTAGTTTTGCATTTCTGGAGTGCTGCCCGACTCCTTCAGGTCAATTGCAAACAACAAAATGCAGGGAATGTCCACCTCACCACCCGCCTCTTCTTCCTTTGAAACGCCAGACGTCTCAGGTGTCTGGTTGAAAAAAAACAGTTTTCAATATATAGCGTTATATGTCTGGTTCGTTAATAATATGATCAAGCATAATATTACCAGTAACGGCGCACTGTACGAATACACTTGACTTGACATTCCTAGTTTTCCTCCTCTTTCTTTCTCTGTTCGTTTATCATTCGTGTGCTCAGAGGTTGATGCGCTTGCTGTTTCCTGAGCGGCTCTTCTTTTTCTCCACCCTAGCGGCCCGCTTCTTCTCTTCTTTCGTTGACATCTTTTCACATAAAAACTGATTAAGTCCGTGTTTTGTGTTTCTATTACTTAGTACACCACAAAGCACAAAACAACTGATTTCTAGTAGAGCCCAAAATCCACCCAAGGAATGCCTCAAATGGCCTTCACAGGCCTCGTTTTTTGAAAGCCCCCCTGCCTTGACTCCCACTGACTTAATCACGACGTGCTGTAAAAAGACAAACCCGCATCAGAGATGGCGCGGATAGCCGCAAAACGGCCTGCACTGAACATAACGGTACACGAGAGCGAGAGCATACAGCCTTCTCAGACCGCTTCGTCCAATTTAGGGTCGAGATAGACGGCGATTTTTCAATATGATGATGATGATGATAATATTATGGTATTATATTACTATTTTGTTAATGTCGTTGTTAACATACTGTATCGATTTGTATAATGCTTTGAATTGAGCGCTCACATGGTACTTAAGTATCTATCTATCTATCTATCTATCTATCTATCTATCTATCTATCTATCTATCTATCTATCTATCTATCTACTTCTCTATCTATCTATCTAATGTACAGTATATGATCAAAGGAGTTCATGAATTATTCCTTTTATTATAATAATAGGTTTCTTTAAAGTTCACTGTATTCAATGTAAACTTGTGTTGCAGGCCTATCACTTATTATTCCTGTATTATAAATAAAGTCATTTATGTCTAGATTTAAAAAGTGGAAAATACCTTACATTTATAGGGCGTGTGAGTATGGCACATGATTTGCATTCAGTTTTAATAAAGTTGGCTCACATTCATGGGTTCTGAAGAAAATGAATAGATGGATTATTGGTGTGTGGGTGTGTTTGTGTGTGTCCTGCAGTGGGTTGGCACCCCTGCCCAGGATTGGTTCCTGCCTTGTGCCCTGTGTTGGCTGGGATTGGCTCCAGCAGACCCCCGTGACCCTGTGTTCGGATTCAGCGGGTTGGAAAATGGATGGATTGGATGGATTATTTTCAGACTGAATGATTAAAGTAAGATTTAATCAATATACTGTACATTTGATTATTAATCACATTTCTTTATGTGCATATCCAAACTGCAGATATGGTTTAAGGTTTACATGCTTTATGGTGATGGAGATATATATAGACAGATAGACGTGAAAGGCACTATATAACAGACAGATAGACGTGAAAGGCACTATATAACAGATAGATAAACAGATAGATAGACATGAAAGGCACTATATAACAGATAGATAGAACGATATGAGAGGCATTATGTAAAAGATTGCAGACTTTAAAAACTGTTTGTTAGATACCACTATGAAGGATATGCTACTGAGATTGTTTTCTGACGTTTCCTCACCATTCTTGGACAGTTTCAGGTGTTAATGTCAGCAGAGCAGGTGCTCATTCTCCAAGTGTTGTGTTGTTGATGTACACTGGCCATGCTATGGCACCTTCTTCACACCTGTGCTTACGTCGTGAATTTCTCAGTTTAAATGGTGCCAGAAATAGTTCATTAAGAGGAGTGTATGTTTATTAGGTATGATGTAAATAAGCTGAATGTGAATGAGCACATCTGTTACCTTGACTAGAAGACACCTGCATGAAAAGAGACGATCCACGGATGTTCTCACCATTCACATTTTTCTATCACACCCAGTCAGCTGCTCAATTAGAAAAAAACAAACTAACTGTAGGCAGCAAAATGAATCATTCGCTCAGCGTATGTATGGACCCCAAATGTCAGTAGCTGCTGGCACAGTAAAAAACTATAACAACGTGAAAGCTCTATCTATCTATCTATCTATCTATCTATCTATCTATCTATCTATCTATCTATCTATCTATCTATCTATCTATCTATCTATCTATCTATCATGCCTTTCTCATCTATCTATCTATCTATTAATATAGTGCCTTTCATATCTATCTATCATATAGTAACTTTCTCATCTATCTATCTATCTATCTACTATCTATCTATCTATCTATCTATCTATCTATCTATCTATCTATCTATCTATCTATCTATCGTGCCTTTCTCATCTATCTATCTATTATATAGTGCCTTTCATATCTATCTATCATATAGTAACTTTCTCATCTATCTATCTATCTATATAGTAACTTTCTCATCTATCTATCTATCTATCTATCTAATCTATCTATCTATCTATCTATCTATCTATCGTGCCTTTCTCATCTATCTATCTATCTATTATATAGTGCCTTTCATATCTATCTATCATATAGTAACTTTCTCATCTATCTATCTATCTATCTATCTATCTATCTATCTATCTATCTATCTATCTATCTATCTATCGTGCCTTTCTCATCTATCTATCTATCTATTATATAGTGCCTTTCATATCTATCTATCATATAGTAACTTTCTCATCTATCTATTATCTATCTATCTATCTATCTATCTATCTATCTATCTATCTATCTATCTATCTATCTATCTATCTATCGTGCCTTTCTCATCTATCTATCTATCTATTATATAGTGCCTTTCATATCTATCTATCATATAGTAACTTTCTCATCTATCTATCTATCTATCTATCTATCTATCTATCTATCTATCTATCTATCTATCTATCTATCTATCTATCGTGCCTTTCTCATCTATCTATCTATCTATTATATAGTGCCCTTTCATATCTATCTATCATATAGTAAACTTTCTCATCTATCTATCTATCTATCTATCTATCTATCTATCTATCTATCTATCTATCTATCTATCTATCTATCATATAGTGCCTTTCATGTCTATCTATTTATCTATTATATAGTGCCTTTCATGTCTATCTATCTATATATCTATCTATCTATCTATCTATCTATCTATCTATCTATCTATCTATCTATCTATCTATCATATAGTGCCTTTCATGTCTATCTATCTATCTATTATATAGTGCCTTTCATGTCTATCTATCTATCTATCTATCTATCTATCTATCTATCTATCTATCTATCTATCTATCCCTCTGCTCCCTTGTCTTTACTGGACTCTCTCAAACTCTCTGCTGGTCATTTAACTGACACCTTACTTTAGGTTGCCCTGTATTTGGCGCTGTGGCCACTTTAATATGCACAGAGCCCGCACTTTTTCTGTCACTTTTTTGCCCGCTATAGAGGGGGTGCTAGAGGGTATCACCCTGACAGTCCAAATAACCTCATATTGACCACAAGTCAAGTCATGTCGTGGAGCAGACATTGGTACAAACACGTTGCTGCACCCACCACAAAACGAAGTAGCTCGGGATCCTGGTTGGCAGCCCATCCCCCCACACACTCCAGGCATACACCAGTCCAATCCCACCCTCCAGAAATTATCTTCTATCTGCCACAACCAGGTGTTAATGTGGGCGACCCCTTGGCCTTGTTCACCCACTCAGGTCCTCAACAATGAGGGTCCTGCAAACTGGAACACTCTCAGGGAATCACGCCACATGGCCGTAGTGCCGTAACTGATGCCCCCCTCACAATACAGGTCATGTATCTCATTCGGCACTCCATGAACAACCGCTCATTCGACACAAAGTCTAACCAAAGAGACACAGTACCAAAGGAGTCCAGTCTTTGTTTCAGGTCACTGGATAGTGTCCATGTCTCACAACCATATAGCAAGACAAGAAGTACCAGGACTCTAAAGACTTGGACCTTTGGCCTTTTGCAGAGAGCGCCACACACCCCTTTCCAGCGAACCCAAGACCCCCCATGCTCTCCCAATCCGTCTACTGACTTCATAGGAAGAGTCACCAGAGTCACATGAATGTCACTGCCCAGATAAGTAAACCTCTTGATGAGGTCGACACGCTCTCCGCAGACAGACACACCACTGATGGCCGTGCCCAAGAGGTCATTAAAGGCCTGGCTCTTTGTTTTTATCAGGACCCTCAGACACTCAGACCCCTCACTCAGTCTCTCGAGAGCCCCCATCAGAGCCTCCATTGACATTGCAAAGATCATCATCAGCAAACTCAAGATCCATGAGTATTGACCACTTTTTCTTGTAATATTTGCTCAGTTGGCTGTTTGTCTTTTTGTGATGCACTGTGTAAAGCCTCTTGTCCCGTGTGCTCTAAGACCTCGTTTGTGTCCTCAGTTGCCCCTTCAGTCCCTGACTCCAAAGGTCCGTGTCATCTGTTATTAGACTAGAAACGTCTCTTCTTAATTTTTCTCATCTTTTATTATTTTCCACCCCCCCCCCCCCCCACCCGCCCCCAGGCCATGCATTAACACACTTTTTTCCGGCTGCCTGCACTGATGCTCTTTATAAAAAATTAGGGCATAAGAGAAGATTTTCCACCACTGCTTATTTTAAAAAAATATAAAAACAAGAGATGATAGTAATTTGAACCCCTCACAGTTGTATGACTTTAATTTTTAACATTGGCGCCTGGTCTTAGGCTTTGAAGCCTTATATTATTATGGTATGTGCTGAGTGACCCCGTGAATAAGGAAAGGGCATCTCAGGACAGACAGCGGGCTAAACAATGGCATGGCAGACCAAGAAAATCTTTTGATGACAGTAACGACATTAGGCTTAAAGAAGGGCACTGCCAGCTGATAATGTGCCAAGTCACATACCACAAATAATACAAAAATATTCTTTTATTTAAAAATGAAATTTGTTCTTTTTAAATGTAAAAATAATGTGACTGTGTGGCACTCTGGTTACTGCTGTTTCCCCACAATCTTTGCCACGGCTCGGTGTGAGGATTTTTGGGTACTTGGGAGCAGAATAAAGCCTGAGTAGATGAGGGCAGTGTTAGAGATGGGTGCCCTGCCATGGATTGGTATCCAGTTGAGGGTGAGGAACTGCCAGGATTTGCTTCACTGCTTTTATAGCCTGGCACTGGGTGAGGTTGGCTCAAACGTTAATAGAGCATGCCATGCTGTGGCTGCATTTGTTTACAACTGTGGCTTGATTGCCAGTTTTCTTTGTGAAGCTGGCATGGTCTCTCTGTGTTCATGTGGCTTTAATGTGTGATGTCCACCGTTAAAGAACGTGTAGTCATGTGACCCTGCAACAGACTGGGGTTGGGTGCTGCCAGGTGTTGCAAACTTGGGAGTCCCAAATATTAAAGTGATTTACTAAAGTAAATGCTTGTGAATTTCCCCTTGGGATTAATAAAGTATCTATCTATCTATCTATCTATCTATCTATCTATCTATCTATCTATCTATCTATCTATCTATCTATCTATCTAACTAAGCACCTTTCATATATGTCTATCTATCTATCTATCTATCTATTATATAGTGCCTTTCATCTATCTATCTATCTATCTATCTATCTATCTATCTATCTATCTATCTATCTATCTATCTATCTATCTTTATAGTCTTCTCTATCTATCTATCTATCTATCTATCTATCTATCTATCTATCTATCTATCTATCTATCTATCTATCTATCTATCTATATATCTATCTATCTATCTATCTATCTATCTATCATCTACTATCATCTATCTATCTATCTATCTATCTATCTATCTATCTATCTATCTATCATCTATATAGTGCCTTTCATATCTATCTATCTGTTTTTTAGTGCCTTTCATATCTATCTATCTATCTTATAGTGCCTTTCATATCTATCTATCTATCTACTATCTATCTATCTATCTATCTATCTATCTATATCTATCTATATCTATCTATCTATCTATCTATTTTATAGTGCCTTTCATATCTATCTATCTATTTTATAGTGCCTTTCATATCTATCTATCTATCTATCTATCTATCTATCTATCTATCTATCTATCTATCTATCTATCTATTATATATTGCCTTTCATCTATCTATCTATCTATCTATCTATCTATCTATCTATCTATCTATCTATCTATCTATCTATCTATCTATTATAGTGCCTTTCATCTATCTATCTATCTATCTATCTATTATATAGTGCCTTTCATCTATCTATCTATCTATCTATCTATCTATCTATCTATCTATCTATCTATCTATCTATCTATCTATATCTATCTATCTATCTATCTGTTTTTTAGTGCCTTTCATATCTATCTATCTATCTTATAGTGCCTTTCATATCTATTATCTATCTATCTATCTATCTATCTATCTATCTATCTATCTATCTATCTATCTATCTATCTATCTATCTATCTATCATCTATCTATTTATAGTGCCTTTCATATCTATCTATCTATCTATCTATCTATCTATCTATCTATCTATCTATCTATCTCTATCTATCTGTCTATCTATCTATCTATCTATTTTATAGTGCCTTTCATATCTATCTATCTATTTTATAGTGCCTATCTAAGAGTTTTAAAGCACTTCCAATAATGGCCACTAGAGGGCCATATCACCCTTAAAACCCCAGCACGTAAGAAGGTCAGGCACTGAGTAGATGGCGCCACCACCATCTACTCAAAGCTCCATGATGTTCCAAACAATGATGGATGGATTAAAAGCCAGAAGTCTGTATGACCATCAGCATCAAGTGACTCCGTGAGAACCCTAACTACAAAGAGGACTATTTCATTTATGTTAGGTAGAATGCCCAGAGGGGACTGGGTGGTCTCGTGGCCTGGAACCCCTACAGATTTTATTTTTTTTCTCCTGCTTTCTGGAGTTTTTTTGGTTTTTTCTGTCCACCCTGGCTATCGGACCTTACTCCTTTTCTATGTTAATTAATGTTGTCTTATTTTAATTTCTTATTTTGTCTTTTATTTTTCTTTTCTTCATTATGTAAAGCACTTTGAGCTACTTTTTGTATGAAAATGTGCTATAGAAATAAATGTTGTTGTTGCTGTTGAATCTTCAGAAAATAGAAATTGTTATTCTTCACAAAAAAAGTATTGAAATCACAATGAAGCTCAGCGAACACAAAAGCAAAATGGAAAGGCCGGTAACACGAAGACAATCCAAATCAAACAAGTCCCAATGCAGATTCTGAAACAGAAATCCAATAATTCACAAAAAAATTAAACCACAAGTACACTCACCATCTCGCTGGCACCCGGTTTCTTAAACTGTGGGTCACGACCCAAAATGGATGACAGGGTTACTGCGTTTTGGGTCGGGCAGGGTCTTCAATCACCATTATGTTCAATGGGAAAGGGTGGCGTACAGTTTGCCTAAGTGTTTCGTGATGGTGTCGCCGCAGGCAGTTTAAGCAATAGATGTTGCTCCTCTGTGACTTTCTCCAAGGGGGGAGGCGCGACCTGATTGTCGTCATGGACGGGGTCTCAAGGAGCACTACGAATGGCAAGATTGGGTCACGAAAATTGGGTCAAGATAATGAACCACCAGGAGCCTTAGGAGACCCTCTGGATTTAAAGGCATTGGAAGGCAGTACCTTGGCTGTGATTGACAGGTGGCCCCACCTCTTGGGCACAAAGCACATGGAACAGAACACAGGCAGCGAGGAAAAAAAACAAAAGAAAATAAAATGATCAAAAGAGACGGAAAACTGGAATTTGAACCCCAAGCCTGGACCTGGCACCAGGACTGGCACCAATACTTTGCAGCTGTGTGCTGGATTAAGTGACCTCAGAAGCTACAACCGTACTCTTTTTCATTCATTCATTCTTTTTGTAACTAAATACAGTACCATCCCTCTTAACCGGCCACCTCGGGACTGGACCCATGGCCGGTTGCCGTTTTGGCCGGTTAATCCGACGCATACCTCTTCTCATGTAGAAAAATATTTCTAAGGTATGTACTGTACATCTTCCTGAAGAAACCATATCCACAAGGTTTCAACCACAATTTCACACTCGGGTTTTTTTCTCGTACAACGAATGGACAGTGTGGTGTAGCGGGTCCACAGCTCAAGTCAAAAAGGCCACTTTTTAAATAAATAATCGCCGCACTCGCGGCCCCGTGATAAATAGAAGCGCGAGGCGGCCAGGGGGAGAACAGGAAAGAACGGGAGGTTAATGGAGAAGGAAGCAGGTAGAGGGAAAGCCGGTGCAGGAGAGCGAGAGCAGATTCGATGGAGCAAAGGCAGGCAGCTGGGAGGTGAACCCCTGCAGATGGGTGTTTGGCCGACACTTGGTGGGGCTGAAGAAAGCGGTCGCTCCAGCTGAGCGATCACGGAGCTGGAGTGACCGGTATTGAAGGTGACTGGCCGTCGAATGGCAGAGGCAGTCATGGATTGCTTTGGGCTGGTTTAGCCCCAGCGTGAGCGCCCTGGCCGCTGGGGAAAGAACCCAAGTCTCGGTCCGGATGGAACCCGACGTAGCAGTTGTGCTTGAAAGTTTGTGAACCCTTTAGAATTTTCTATATTTCTGCATAAATGAGATAGATAGATACATAGATAGATAGATAGGCGTAGTTGGCAGGATTATAATAATAATAATAATAATAATAATTCATTACATTTATATAGCGCTTTTCTCAGTACTCAGATTATAAACAGATAGATAGACAGATAGATGTGAAAGGCACTATAATAGATAGATATGAAAGGCACTATATAATAGATAGATAGATACTTCAGCAGAAGCATACTGATAAAGAACAATATGAAATTAAAGAGTGATAACAATGCAGGTATACAGAGAGACAATAACTTTGTATAATGTTAACGTTTATGTTAACGGAGGTCTGAAAACTGAGAGTCCACCTCATGAGAAGGATTTAAAAGTTGTAGTGGACTCGATGGTATCAACTGCCAGACTCTGTTCAGAAGCCATTAAGAAGGCTAACAGAATGTCAGGTTATATAGCGCCTTGATGTGTGGAGTACAAGTCACAGGAGGTTACAGTGAAGTCTTTATACCCACACTGGTGAGGCCTCATCTGGAGTCCCTGTGTGCAGTTTGGGTTTCCAGGCTACAAAAAGGACATAGCAGCACAAGAGAAGGTTCCAGAGAAGAGCGACTAGGCTGATTCCAGGGGCTACAGGGAATGAGTTATGAGGAAACATTAAAAGAGCTAAGCCCTTTAGAGAGGAGGACCCTGATTGAAGTGTTTAAAATTATGAAGGGAATTAGTGCACTGGGCGAGACTGGGACTTTAAATGAGTTCATCAAGAACACCCTGGGACACAGTTGGGAACTTGTAAGGGGAAATTTCACACAAATACAAACAAGTTTTTCTTCACACAAATAATCACAGACAAGCTGGAATAAGTGACCAAGTAGTGCTGGTGGACAGCAGGACTTTAGGGACCTCTCAGAACTCGACTTGATGTTATTTTGGAGGAATCAAGCGAATAGGACCTGGTGAGCTCTTGGTGGGCTGCTAGTGGCCTGTGCTTGTCCCCGATTGTTCTAATGCTGAAGCTTTATAACACACTGGTGAGGCCTCATCTGGAGTTCTTTGTGCAGTTTTGGACTACAAAAAGGACATAAGCAGCGCTAGAAAAGGTCCAGAGCCAAGAGTGACTAAGGCTGATTGCAGGGCTACAGGGGATGAGTTATGAGGAAAGATTAAAAGAGCCTGAACCTTTAAAGAAGATTAAGAGCAGACCTGACTGAACTGTTTAACATTATGAAGAGAACTAGTCCAGTGGATCGAAGACGGAGACTTTAAAAATGAGTTCATCAAGAACATGGGGGGGACACAGTTGGAAAACTTGTTAAGGGTAAATTTTGCTTAAATATTGGAAGTTTTTCTTCACACCTGGCAAGAACCCGCAGACACGTGGAGTAACTGACCAAGTAGTGCGGTGGACAGTTGGACTGAGGGTCCTTCAAAACTCGACTGATGTTATTTCTGGAAGAATTGAGCAGATTGGGCTGGCTAGTTTTGGTGGGCTGAGTGGCCTGCTCTCGTCTTGATTGTTCTAATGTTCTAAATGTTCTAACAAATAGCAAAACGAGATGATCAGATACGGTTGGCACCCTGCCCGGGATTGGTTCCTGCCTTGTGCCCTGTGTTGGCTGGGATTGGCTCCAGCAGACCCCCCATGCACCCTGTGTTCGGATTCAGCGGGTTGGAAAATGGATGGATGGATGGATGATCAGTACGGTTGGCACCCTACCCCGGGATTGGTTCCTGCCTTGTGCCCCGGTGTTGGCTGGGATTGGCTCCAGCAGACCTCCGTGACACTGGTGTTCGGATTCCGCGGGTTGGAAAATGGATGGATGGATGATCAGATACCCCATCCACTTGTCGTCTTATTCCATGAATGTTTTCATTCTTACGAGCTGCTCCACACAACGATGCTCCTTCCACTACTGGAGCTGGTGACCTGATCTTTCCTATAAATGTAAACCGTTCACCGGCGCTCCCAGTATGCATCATTCTGTTTGATTTCATAAGCCATTCAGTATTTTTTTGCAGCACTTTTGGACCCCCTTGACCTGCAGTTGCCCCCATCCTGCGTGTGACATTGATCCAGCGATCCAGCCCCGCAGGTGGGTCGTCCCCAACTTGCAGGGAGAAACTCAGGGGTTGGTGGCACCTGCAGCACTGTAAGAAAAACGTCACACTGTTGCACTCCATTCAAACTGGCGTGGTGCTGAGGTGTCACCCATTGCACGGCTGCACTGGGGTCCCTAATTTGGGATTCTGGTTGGTTGGCGGCAAGTGCTGAATCCAAAAACCTCCTCTGTCTGTTTTCTGAGGACTTCCCCGAATAAAGATGTCAAATCTGTGAAATGAAATTTCATGAAATAAAAGAGCGGATGGAAATGCAGCTGTAACAATAATTCATAAAAAAAAAAATTCCACACGGGCAAATTAGGTTTACGTGACCGCTGAATGCCACGTTTCTTGATACGCTTGCTGCCCGGCCTGATTTATAATGATGCTGGGCAGCAGTGCGTTTTTAAATGTCACCACGTCACAGATGTTCGTTTCTGGAGGACGGTTACCCGTGGACTAGTCTTGCAGTGCCAGGCGTATAAAACGTTAAATCTGGAGACAACTGTGAGTGAGTATGGCTAAGAAGTGGGTGGGTGGGCTAACTGGAGGGTTCACGCCCTCTCTAAACCAATCAAGCGTCTCACAAAGGCGGATTTAGAAATTGAGGGGGGGGGGGGGGGTGGTCTGAAGACGTTCTGAATCCCACTCAATGGTCAGAAGATTATTTGAGTCACTTGTCCTTTGTCACATGCGTGTTCGATGGGGGACAATTTAAGAGCTCCAGGCAATGTATACTGCCTCAAAAAATTAAAGGAGCCCTTTTTAATGAGAGTACAGCATCAATCAAGTCAGTGACACTTCTGTTGTATTGATGTGGACAGTGAAGTAGCAGAGGGGCTTGTTCATCAGTTTCAGCTGCTTTGGTGCACTAGAGGGGCAACAATGAGACGACCCCCAAAACAGGAATGGATGGTTTAACAGGTGGAGGCCACCGACATTTTCCCCTCCTCATCTGTTGTTTCACTCGTTTTGCACTTGGCTACGGTCAGTGTCACTACTGGTAGCATGAGGCCATACCAGGACCTACAGAGCTGGCACAGGTAGTTCAACTTCTCCAGGATGGCACATCAATATGTGCCATTGCCAGAAGGTTTGCTGTGTCTCCCAGCACAGTCTCAAGGGTATTGAGGAGATTCCAGGAGACAGGCAGTTACTCTAGGAGAGCTGGACAGGGCCACTCGTAGAAGGTCCTTAACCCATCAGAAGGACCCACCGGTATCTGCTCCTTTGGGCAAAGAGGAACAGGGTGAGCACTGGCAGAGCCTACAAAATAACCTCCAGCAGGCAGGCCGGCCACTGGTGTGAATGTCTCTGACCAAACAATCAGAAACAGACTTCATGAGGGTGGCCTAAGGGCCTGACATCCTCTAGTGGGCACTGTGGAGTTCAATTGGTATTTGCCATAGAATTCCAGAATTGGCAGGTCCATCACAGGCACCCTGTGCTTTTCACAGACGAGAGCAGGTTCACCCTGACCACATGTAACAGACGTGAAAGGGTCTGGAGAAGCCATGGAGAATGTTATGCTGCCTGTAAGATCATTCAGCATGAGCGGTTTGGTGGTGGGTCAGTGATAGTATGGGCAGGCATATCCATGGAGGGACGCACAGACCGCTACAGGCTAGACAGTGGCACCTTGACTGCCATTAGGTATCGGGATGTCAGACCCTATGCTGGTGCAGTGGCTCCTGGGTTCCTCCTGGTGCACGACAATGCCGGGCCTCATGTGGCAAGAGGATGCAGGCAGTTCCTGGAGGATGAAGGAATTGATATCATTGACTGGCCCCCACCATCACTCGCCTGACCTCAATCCAATAGAACACCTCTGGGTGGGACACTATCTTTCAGTCCATCTGACACCTCAAACTGTCCAGGAGCTCTGTGATGCCCTGGTCCAGATCTGGGAGGAGATCCCCCAGGACACCATCCGTCGTTTCATTTGGAGCATGCAAGCGCCGACGTTTTAAGGCAAGCATACAAGCACATTGGGGGGGGGACCGCTGCTATGTCCTGCTGTTCCGTCATTTCTCACAGCAAATCCTGCCATTTACACCACTGTAAAAGATAGACGAGACAAAGAAAGTGTTTTGGGACACCTTGCAAACAACCACAAATAATTATAAAGGTTTGATTTAAAAAAAAAAAACACAAAAATGAATTGGCCCTGACTGGAGTCCTGTTTTAGTAACTAAGATGGCGGTTCTTCATTGTCTCAGATTGGAGTTCTACTTTGAGTGACTAAGATGGCGGTTCTTCATCGTCTCAGACTGGAGTCCAATTCCAGTGACTAAGATGGCGGTTCTTCATCATCTCAGACTGGAGTTCTATTCAGTGACTAAGATGGCGGTTCTTCATCATCTCAGACTGGAGGTTCGTCTGAGTGACTAAGATGGCGGTTTTCATCGTCTCAGAACTGGAGTCAATTCCAGTGACTAAGATGGCAGTTCTTTCATCATCTCAGACTGAGTTCTGTTTCTGAGTGACCTAAGATTGGTGGTTCTTCATCGTCTCAGGACTGGAGTCCGAATTCAAGTGACTAAGATGGGCAGTTCTCATCCGTCTCAGACAGGAGTCCTAATTCGAGTGACTAAGATGGAGTTTCTTCATCGGTCCTCAGACTGGAGTTCTGCTCTTAGTGACTAAGATGGCGGTTCTTCATCGTCTCAGACTAGAGTTCTATTCGAGTGACTAAGATGGCAGTTCTTCATCGTCTCAGACTGGAGTCCAATTCCAGTGACTAAGATGGCGGTTCTTCATTGTCTCAGACTGGAGTCCTATTCGAGTGACTAAGATGGCGGTTCTTCATCGTCTCAGACTGGAGTCCTACTTCAAGTGACTAAGATGGCGGTTCTTCATTGTCTCAGACTGGAGTTCTATTCTGAGTGACTAAGATGGCGGTTCTTCATCGTCTCAGACTGGAGTCCAATTCGAATGACTAAGATGGCGGTTCTTCATCATCTCAGACTGGAGTCCAATTCCAGTGACTAAGATGGCAGTTCTTCATCATCTCAGACTGGAGTTCTGTTCTGAGTGACTAAGATGGTGGTTCTTCATCGTCTCAGACTGGAGTCCAATTCAAGTGACTAAGATGGCAGTTCTTCATCGTCTCAGACTGGAGTCCTATTTTCGAGTGACTAAGATGGAGTTTCTTCATCGTCTCAGACTGGAGTTCTGCTCTTAGTGACTAAGATGGCGGTTCTTCATCGTCTCAGACTAGAGTTCTATTCGAGTGACTAAGATGGCAGTTCTTCATCGTCTCAGACTGGAGTCCAATTCCAGTGACTAAGATGGCGGTTCTTCATTGTCTCAGACTGGAGTCCTATTCGAGTGACTAAGATGGCGGTTCTTCATCGTCTCAGACTGGAGTCCTATCAAGTGACTAAGATGGCGGTTCTTCATTGTCTCAGACTGGAGTTCTATTCTGAGTGACTAAGATGGCGGTTCTTCATCGTCTCAGACTGGAGTCCAATTCGAATGACTAAGATGGCGGTTCTTCATCATCTCAGACTGGAGTTCTGTTCTGAGTGACTAAGATGGTGGTTCTTCATCGTCTCAGACTGGAGTCCAATTCAAGTGACTAAGATGGCAGTTCTTCATTGTCTCAGACTGGAGTCCTATTTCGAGTGACTAAGATGGAGTTTCTTCATCGTCTCAGACTGGAGTTCTGCTCTTAGTGACTAAGATGGCGGTTCTTCATCGTCTCAGACTAGAGTTCTATTCGAGTGACTAAGATGGCGGTTCTTCATCGTCTCAGACTGGAGTTCTGCTCTTAGTGACTAAGATGGCGGTTCTTCATCGTCTCAGACTGGAGTCCTATTTCGAGTGACTAAGGTGGGCGGGTTCTTCATCGTCTCAGACTGGAGTTCTGCTTTTAGTGACTAAGATGGCGGTTCTTCATCGTCTCAGACTGGAGTCCAATTCAAGTGACTAAGATGGCAGTTCTTCATCGTCTCAGACTAGAGTTCTATTCGAGTGACTAAGATGGCGGTTCTTCATCGTCTCAGACTGGAGTCCTATTTCGAGTGACTAAGGTGGCGGTTCTTCATCGTCTCAGACTGGAGTTCTGCTTTTAGTGACTAAGATGGCGGTTCTTCATCGTCTCAGACTGGAGTCCAATTCAAGTGACTAAGATGGCAGTTCTTCATCGTCTCAGACTGGAGTCCTATTTCGAGTGACTAAGATGGGAGTTTCTTCATCGTCTCAGAATGGAGTTCTGCTCTTAGTGACTAAGATGGCGGTTCTTCATCGTCTCAGACTGGAGTTCTGCTCTTAGTGACTAAGATGGCGGTTCTTCATCGTCTCAGACTGGAGTCCTATTTCGAGTGACTAAGGTGGCAGTTCTTCATCGTCTCAGACTGGAATTCTGCTTTTAGTGACTAAGATGGTGGTTCTTCATCGTCTCAGACTGGAGTCCTATTTCGAGTGACTAAGGTGGAGGTTCTTCATCGTCTCAGACTGGAGTTCTACTCTGAGTAACTAAGATGGCGGTTCTTCATCATCTTGGACTGGAGTCCTATTTCGAGTGATTAAGATGGCAGTTCCTCCGATTATATGGCTGCTGAGCAGGAAGCAGCGGGTCCAGGTGGGCGCACACTGGAAGTCAATGTTGTTGGAGTACAGCCGTCAGTCTTCCAGTCTGCAGAGGGAGAACAAAAAGAGTGGCATTATCACACAGCACCACTCCTGGATTGGTGGAGAATTACCATCACCTGAGCCCCTTAAACTGTCCCTCATGCCCACACGTTGTGGCACCATTTATTTTAAAAGCCTTTCACAGCAACTCATGACTGTGGGAAGCCCTTGGCGATGGGTGTTAAGTCAGAATCCAGATTGTTGCATTATATAAATTAGAAGATTGTTGTTAATCAAAAACGCGACTGATTTGAAAAATGAATTAATTGCTAAGAGTTCTGGTGATAAGACATATCATGTTTATCCACACATCCTTGTATTTTGTAGCCCACTGAACACAGTTGAGAGCCTCTCATTTATGAAACAAGCAGATGAGTTTAATAAGGTGGGCACAGTAGTGTGGTGGCTCTGTGGCTGAGGACCTGTGCTGGTGTCTGGAAGGCTGCCGGTTCACATCTTGGGATCCTACTCCATGGGGCCCTTGAGGGAGACCCTTAACATGAAAATTGCTGAATAATGGCCAAACCCCCAGTGCTCTTTGACCCCCAGAAGTCCCTTGGAAATTAATAAAGTATATCAACACCATCATCATTGTCATTGGCAGGGTGGTCTGGGCATGTTTGTCTGTCTGGTGAGGAGCTGGTGCCCAGTCAGGGTTGGCACCCCACCTTGTGCCCCAGTGCTGCTGTGATCGACAACACATCTCTGTGACCCTGAACTGCATAAAACAGGCCAGAAAAACCAATGGACGAATGCTGCGCTACAGAAGATGATTAAGGTGCCATTTTGGTGCACTAGTTTCCTACGTTGCACCCGTACCGTGGCTCATCTGAGGGGGTTAAGAACAGGTGCAATAAGGCAACACGATTCACGGTTCTTTCTAATGCGCCATCTCCCCTCAGTGCTGAAGTTGGCAAGAATTTGCATCGGCAGAGCTGAAGGCTTACATGAGCGGCATGCTAATTGATGGCGTCTCCATCGGGTACATCAGGCAGGCAGGCGAGACAGACAGGAGAGTGACACCGCCGCTTGTAGTCTCTCTGAATCATTAACTCCGTGTCCCACCATCTGAGCAAAGTTGCCGTGTCTGATGTTTGAGTTCTTAGAAGGAGTTTGTTGGGTTTTTTTTAATTTCTTTTTAGAATATCCAGGCGTGGTGCCCTGCTGCAGTGGTCCTTAAACTTGGTACTTTGTGATGCTTAATGACCACGGAACAGTCGGCCGATCATTGTGCCATTCACCAAACATTGTCCTTCCCCCTTGGAGAATTGCAGGTGCATATCACTTCTGGGTTGGGGATGTTGGGGGGTGTCCGTATAGTTAAAAAAAAAAAAAAAAGCACTACCCTACCAGATGGACTCCTTGGTTTACTGAAAGTGTATTCAGTGCAACCATTGTGAGATGCTGATTAGCACATCTGACAATAGAGGGTCTCATCAAGGACCCCAGCAGTCTTACTCTAAATCCAGCCAGTCATCCATATTCTAAACTTGCTACTTCCTGAGAATTTTTGCAGGGGAAACTAAAGCCCATCCAGGAAAGCTTGGGGGGACAGCTTAAGGCAGGAAAAACCCCTGGACAAGGTACCAGTCCGTCACAGGCTGAACACACACACACACACACACACACTGCATGTCTTTGGACAGTGGGAGGAAACCCACAGTGAGACCCAGGAATCCAGGAACTACACTTGCTAGCCTAATATCATCAACAATTTAATTAAATCAAAGTATAAAGATTAGTTCTTACATTTTACCCATGATTCCTCTTCGTTCCATCGTTGCTAATGTATGCAAATAGCGCAATGTTATTATCCAATCACTACACAAACCCTTCGTGTTTTTTTTTTTAGTTATGGAGAACTTTTTTGTTTTGCTTGGCAGGAGCAGCAGTGGCTATCATGTTCCACAGGGCAAGGATTAAAACCTTAAGAGAATATATATATATGAGCTGCACTCACTTTTGGTGGACCTGAACGGGACAGCCGACATGACCATGATGAGAACGATCACGTGAGCCTCGGAGTATGGTTGCCAGATTCTACTTGTGATGAATATATATCATAACCTCAATTATTATTATTTTATTCTTGTATACTATGGACGCTGTGCCCCCTGATCGCTTTGCTCACCAACCCCTGGGGCTGTGTGCCCGCTATCACGCGGGCACTCCTCCGTTAGTGAAAGCGATTGTATTTAAAGAGATGGTATATAAAAGAGTATGCGAGGCGCAGGAGGAAGAAGTTTTGGTGCTTAGATATTAGAGAGAGAAAATCAATTCTTGAGTATTTCAAAACTGCACAACTGTCTATTTTACATACAAAGAAATAATAAAACTTAGCAAAAAGTAAAAATAGAAGTAATAAAGTAAAATGTAATACGAAGTAAATAAAAAAATAAATTACATTAACGTCTCGTCCAAAAATTACTTTATCCTCTAACTTATTCTATAAACGTTGCTTTTTTTGTATTTCTGTTCGGGATATTTTTCTCTTTCTCGTTTATTGGACGATTCTCTTTGTTTTTCACTTTTATCATATGCAGCTTTATTTGTACATTTTCTTTTTTTTGACGTTCAGTATCAGCTCTTGCCAATCTTTTTGTATCACAGTCTAAAATTCGACGTTCTTGAATAGATAATTTGCTTTTCTGCCCTTGGTATTATAAGGGCAGCAGCACTGAGAGTGTCGCGGGGTTGGACGGAGAGAGGAAGTGCGCAGGAAGAGCAACGATTGGGCGAGCAGAGTGGAGGGGCGTGGTCAGGGCTGAATAAGGCACACACGACTGAAAAACTTTTTAATACAATAGATATATTTCTGATTTTTACGGGAAGCTCTTTAAATAAATATATACAGTACTATTGCAGTACTATTAGAGTTAACTTGAAAAACTTAAGGAAATTAACATAATTTAACAGCAGTGTTCTGCTACTTCACATTAATTTTGTGGCATAGTTTACTGTGAAGGTCCCGTGTATTTTTGCTGTAATATACAGTAATTGGATACAGTTGAATACTGTGAAAAGTAATGCAATTAGTATCCAGTAATTTTGTGTAAATTCCACAGGCAAAATTTTTACAGATAGAAAGGCACTATATAATAGATAGATAGAAATGAAAGGCACTAGATTATAGATAGACTAGACATTAAGCCCGTTACAATAACGGGCGCTAGAACAGTAGTCCATAAACATTAATAGGAACAGTATATATTAAATGGCAAGGGACCTTTTACCTCCTTAAATTTTTTCCGTAAAAATGCCTGTAATTTTCTGTGACCCTAATACTGGCTTTGCTGTCCGTAATATGTGTTTAATTTTCTGTCACAACAGTGGGCAGTCAGCAGATTCTCCCCAGCAACTGATGTAATGTGCGCGAAAATAAATCTACTTTTAAAAGTCATTGTATTGTAATATCATGAAAATTCGTATATTTAGGAAAACCCCTTCAACGACTGACACTTTACACTTTACCGGGTCAAGCTTCTTAATCGCAAATCTGACATCCTCAGAGTGAACACTTGCACAACAATGGGGAAGCTGGTCTCCGCGTCTCAGTACCCGATTGGATTTTTCGTGTTTTATGTTTTAGGTCTTACCTCATTTACCGAAATCTGATTGGATCTGCCACGCGATATTTTATAGGTTTCGCCCTCTCTGTCTTGTGTGACCCGTCAGGCGGCCTTTGAAGCTTCTGCTTTGAAGCATCGCACCGTGCCTTGCGCATGCGCACTTCACCAGAAGACACACACATGGACACTGGACGCACACAGGGGTTTTATTAAAGAGGATAGGTAGATAGATAGTAATGAAAGGCACTATATAATAGGTGGATAGATAGATATGAAAGGCCACTATATAATAGTAATGAAAGTCATTATATATTAGATATATATATATATAAATGAAAGGCACTATATTTTAGATAGATATATATAGAAATGAAAGGCACTATATAATAGATAGAAATGAAAGGCACTATATTATAGATAGATAGTAATGAAACGCACTATATATTAGATATATATATATAGAAATGAAAGGCACTATATTTTAGATATACTGTATATAGAAATGAAAGTCATTATATAATAGATAGATAGATAGAAAGGCGCTATAGATAGTAATGAAAGTCACTATATTTTAGATAGATATATATAGAAATGAAAGGCACTATATAATAGATAGATAGATAGAACAAACTTAATGTGTTCCCCAGGACGAAATGTGGCTTTTTACAGAAGCTCTATTTAAATAAATAAATTTGATCAGATTTGAGTAGATTCGATAAACTTTATTAATCCCAGGAGGAAATTCAGATGCATAGAGCAGTAGAAACATAAAAAACCTGGATACAGACTCACATGACATATAATGCAGTTAGTCAATCGCTAAATATATAGAAGTAAATGTTTATTTTACAGATACTTCAAAATAAACTTTATGAGAACATCAGGCGGAGGCATTGAGTTGCCTGATAGCAGTGGACAGTAAAGCCCCCCAGAGGCTCTTCTTAGTGGTGGAATGAGCCTGTGGCTGAAAGTGCACCAGAAGAGCGCCTCCTGCCTTCACTCCACCGCAGTTTCCAGAGTGTTGAGGGTTCACCCTGTGATGGTGCCGGTGCTCCTGATGAGTTTGTTTCAGACGTTGTGCTTCTATGGTGCTCACATTGCTTCCCCAGGAGACCACAGCGTAGAAGACCCCACTGGTTACTACGGACTGGTAAAACATTCCCAGCAGTTTGCTGTACACATCTGAAGCCCTGATTCCCCTGAGCAAGTCCAGTCTGCTGTGCCCTTCTTGTCCGGTGCCACTGTGTGGTTCAGACGCGTCAAGTTTGCTGTTTATGTGACCCCCCCAGCCAATCCCCCCCCCGGCCTTGGTTTTCACAAGGCCGTCATCACTTGTCTTCAGTTTAAATGACCTGCACACATAACTCGAGCCGAGCATAGCGTCAGTTTTGCTGTTTTATGGTTGGCTGTATTTGGAATTCCTAAATTTAAACGCGCCCCGCCGCTCCCACTTTTCCTTTCCGATGTCAGCTATTTAAGGCAATCAATGCATAATAACTGGCAGCAGAAGTGCGCGCTTTGCGTTTGGCCGCACAAAAGCTTCCTTTTAGGAGACGCTCAGGGAGCTGGATTTACCATTTATCAATGTGAAATATTTGATTATTTGATAACTTCGCCTGCCACTATGCAGGAGCCAGTCAGCCGTGAAGAGCGAGCATTCAACGGCGCGGTAAAACAAGCCCAGACTCATGCGTCACGCCGTTTTTCTTTGTTAATGTATCAGTTTCAGATTTGTAATGGGATTATTGGGGAAGTCAGTGAGGCGTTGACGTGACGTCCCGGTTGAAGTTTTCTTCTCTGGTTGTCATCCGCCGTGGTGCACCTTCTCCCTGTCGGCACTCCTCTGGTTACGCCAGATTACTCCCATATCCCCAGGGCGGTGCAGGGTAGGCTAACTAGGCCCCTGTGTGAGTGGGGGCGTTTGTTTTAAATGGAGTACAGTATGGATAAGCACGATCCGCCAAACAAAACTGGATAAAGTGGCTTTGGGAATGGAACGTTGTTTCTTACTGCTGGAATTGACTCTGAGATGAAGTGAGTTTTTACATGGTGTACCGAAAAACATAAGGAGTTGGGGCTCCCGCAAGCAAACCCCGTATAATTAAAATTTAACACGTTAAAGAAAGCGAAAAAAAAGACGTCTTTACAGATGGTGAACCTCCAAGAGGGCAGCACTTCCAGTTTAAGTACAGGCCAGGCAAGAAAGGGGCGGGGAAACCGGGAGTGATGTCAAATGTGGGCGGGTTTTGGGCTGTCAATCATCCTGTCTGTAGCGAGAGGAAGTGAAGAGGCTTTAGTAAACAGCGCCACCTTGTGGATCGGCAATGAATGACCGCCACCAGAGCCTTTAAGCTGTCCCCCAAATAGATAGATAGATAGATAGATAGATAGATAGATAGATAGATAGATAGATAGATAGATAGATAGATAGATAGATACTTTATTAATCCCAAGGGGAAATTCACATACTCCAGCAGCAGCATACTCATACAAAAAACAATATTAAATTAAACAGTGATAACAATGCAGGTAAAAACTGACAATAACTTTGAATAATGTTGACGTTTACCCCCCCGGGTGGAATTGAAGAGTCGCATAGTGTGATGGAGGAATGATCTCCTCAGTGTGTCAGTGGAGCAGGATGGTGACAGCAGTCTATCGCTGAAGCTGCTCTTCTGTCTGGAGATGATCCTGTTCAGTGGATGCAGTGGATTCTCCATGACTAACAGGAGTCTGCTCAGCGCCCGTCGCTCTGCCACGGATGTCAAACTGTCCAGCTCCATGCCTACAATAGAGCCTGCCTTCCTCACCAGTTTGTCCAGGCATGAGGCGTCCCTCTTCTTTATGCTGCCTCCCCCAGCACACCACCGCGTAGAAGTGGGCGCTCGGTCACAACCGTCTCTGATAGAACATCTGCAGCATCTTATTGCAGATGTTGAAGGATGCCAGCCTTCTAAGGAAGTACTAACCGGCACTGTCCTTTCTTGCACAGAGCATCAGTATTGGCAGTCCAGTCTAATTTATCATCCAGCTGCACTCCCAGGTATATATAGGTCTGCACCCTCTGCACACAGTCACCTCTGATGATCACGTGGTCCATGAGGGGCCTGGTCCTCACTAATATCCACCCACCAGCTCGTTGGTTTTGCTGGTGTTCAGTTGTAGGTGGTTTGAGTCGCACCATTTAACAAATACTAAAATGATAAAAATGATATAAAAATACTAAATAAGTTCTCTTTTAAGAAGAACGTGCAGGCCCACATCCCCAGCCAATACAGCTTATCTTCAGAGGCGAAGTCAGAACCGTCTGGCGCGTGCCATCATTCACTGAATGCCCTTTGTCCTGTACAAATGGCACCCTTTTCCTGCCTGCCACCGTGTCTTCACAATCTCTTTGGGTTATAATGACTTATAACCTTGCTTTTTTTGGAGCTCCGTCTTCTGGGTTAGCTCGACTCAAAGTCGGACACCTCCTTCCAGCCATGCCCGTGCTTTATAGGAAACTGGCCTGAAGGGGGTGGACTCATTTCCCATCAATGGGCGTTTTCTCAGAGCTGTGGAGGGAGAAACAGAACAAGGTTACGCGAAGGCGCCCTCTGTCACTTTGGGGGTGGTACTGCATACCTCAGTGTGAAAGGGGACCCACTGATGCACATGCGTGACAAGGGACTTGGACAGCACCACAGGCTTGGACAGATTTGTGGCAGGTGAAATTTAATGTCAGTAAAGTATAAACAGGAAGTAAAAATGTGAGGTTTGAATACACAATGGGAGGTCTGAAAATCGAGAGTACACCTCATGAGAAGGATTTAGGAGTCAGAGTGGAGTTGACACTATCAACTGACAGAAAAAAAAACAGAAAATCATCACTTTTGGAAATGTCTGCTGTGACAGAATGAGAGCAGCAACAAGCCTTGGAATTAAATAAAGGGTTTAATGACCAGCAAGAATCGGATTTTCATTAAGAGATTGGTTGGAGTTTGAAATCCCCAATTTAGCTGGTCACTTGTTGGCTCGTTTCACATCTCATATCTGTGTGGCTGTCATTTAATGAAGAAAAGAATCAATTCGGAGGATTGAATCCTTAAAAACAGGGCTATTAAAATGAAGGGAGAAGGAGTTAATTAACAGTGAAACCTGGTCATGGATAGGAAAAGGGTCAGAATGAAAATCTGTAGTCACTGTGGCCCTCCAGGCCTGGAGTGGGACACCCCTGAATTAGATGATGATGGTCATATGGACCTCTGGCCTTCAATCCATCAATGTAAGGACTGATAGCATTAAATAGTTGGTATGACGCTGGGAAAATTGAATTGCAAAGGAATGTGACGATGTAGAAAAGTGACGTCATTTGTTTTTGAAATTCTTAATCAATAGAGTCAAAAAGAAATTGCAGAAAAGTTCTTGAACGCCCCTCATATTACTAGGGGGCTGCTCTTGTCCCTCATAAAGTACATTAACACCGTATCAAAAACAGCACTATGAATGACTTTATCCTCTAACTTACATTCTATAAACGTTGCTTTTTTTTTTTTGCATTTCTTTTCGGGATATTTTTCTCTTTCTCATTGATTGGACGATTCTCTTTGCTCTTGATTTTTATTATATGCCGCTTATTTTTGTTAATTTTCTTTTGTCGACGTTCATTATCGGCTCTTTTTCTATCGCGATGTAAAATTTGACATTCTTGAATAGATAACTTGCCTTTCTGCCTTTGTCGTTATACCCGACTGCATGAAGGGCGAGTGTCACGGGGTGGGGTGGAGATAGGATGTGCGCACCGGGAGTAACGATTGGGCGAGGGGCGTGGAGGGGCGTGGTCATGGCTGAATAACGGGGACACAGCAGAAAACTTTTTTTTAATTTAATAGAGAGATTATAATTATTCTGCGGTGGGTTGGCACCCCTGCCCAGGATTGTTTCCTGCCCTTGTGCCCTGTGTTGGCTGGGATTGGCTCCAGCAGACCCCGTGACCCTGTGTTCGGATTCAGCGGGTTGGAAAATGGATGGATGGATGGATTATAATTATTACTAGTCATTTAGCCCGTTACAATAACGGGCGCCTAGAACAGTAGTGCATAAACATTTGTAGGAACAGTCTATATTAAATGGCAAGGGACTTTGACCACATTCTTTTTGTTGGTAGTATTTTTCTTTCTTTCAGCCTTTCTTTTGTTGATGTTTACTTGCTGAGCTGACCGTTCTTCGTGGGCTGCCGCCATGTATTGTGTGTCTTTCATTTTCTGTGACAGTAATACTGTCTTGTACGGCTCTATTCAATAAGGGCGCGCACAAAAAGGCGAGCTTCCAAAGGGCGACCTCAATTGAGCGCGGCGAATAGATAATTTAGTTCAAATGGCTCTGAATATGTGAAGAGCAACAAAGGTGCAGATCTTTATTTACGCGCGCCTTTATTTGCTGCGACCAATTGAAGTCGCCCTTTTGAGGCTCGCCTTTTTGTGCGCGCCCTTATTGAAGGATACGATCTTGTACGTCCGTAATACACCTTTAATTTTCTCTGGTGGTAATACAGGCGTGCGTGTCGGTAATATGCCTTTAATCTCCTCTGACAGTAATACTGGCTTGTATGGGCTGTAATATGCGTCACTGTACCTTTAATTTCCTCTCGCAGTAATACTGGTTTGTATTTCTGTAAACGCCTCTAACTTTCTCTGACAGTAATATCGCGCATCGCACCGTGCCCCGCGCATGTGCACTTCATCAGAAGACACCCACACATGGACACCTGGACGCACATAGGGATTTTATATATATATAGATTATTATCATCACACTCTTCCTTATAAATCACGGTAGTACTTTTCTATTATTGTGACACACGGTTCAAAATCAGACAATTGACCCCTACCGAAATCCTAAACTTAACCTCACAAACCGGGCAACGACAGTAACTTGGGTCTCTAACCTTAATAAAATTACCCTCCGGAACCCTAACCATCCATCCATCCATCCATCCCATCATCCAACCCGCTATATCCTAACTACAGGGTCACGGGGGTCTTCTGGAACCAATGGAATCCTAACCCTAATATTAAAATTAGTCTCCAAAATTGTAAAGCTGCAGGCACATGGCCCCTTAATTTTGCATCACGATAATAGAAAAGTACCATCACTGTTTTGTTCCTTATACTCGAGTTCCTTTGCTTTGATTTCACTTTTGTTTTCGTTTAAAAGTCAACCCTCCATTTTTTTAATTTTCATTTTTTCTGTTTTTTACATTGCTGCATTTTGTTTCTCATATTATTGTATTCTTTGTTTTCTTACTGTTATCAGGTGCTGCCTCCCCTATGTGTTGCTACTCTTTATAGATTTGTTCAATTTATTTTCACTGAAGCGTGTACATCACTATTTCAATTTTTTGTATGTATTGAATTTGTTAATTAAATAATCATTAATTTTTTTCCTTATCTTTCAGTTGTATGATTGTTTATAATTTTTGCTTCTGCTTACTGCCCCTGGCTTTTTAATAAAACAGTGTCCCCTAATCTTATATATTCAGAATTCCTAATCTGTGGCCTAATTACCTCCATTATTGAGCAAGTGCTGAAGCAGTAAACTTCTATTCTTCAAACCAAACATAATCAATAGTTTTCTCTATAACCGTTGTTTTTTAAAAGTTCTTTTTCTGTCTTTTCAGTTTGTGTGTTTTGTGCCAAAGGGTGTTTGCCTCTTTTAATGTTCCATCTTGTGTGACATCTGTCTTGGCCTGCAGAGACCTGTGGTGGCCAATTAATTGGCTTTCGTTAGCATTGACTGGTTAGGGAGGTGTTGTTATTATTTACTTCCTCACAGCAACACCAATTTTCAACCCCGCAATAACAAGAAATCCATTTCCAAAAATTGTTAAACCCGCACTAAAGCATTCGGCTGAAAATGAGCCCCCCCCCCCCCCCGTTCAGACCATTTGCCACCTATTAGCAGGGGGATCTTGCCAAAAAGTTGTAAAGCGTCTGCTATTAGGAGAGTAGCTGGGTTGTGTTAAAAATTAATAGTACCTTATGAACGCAGATAAAAAACAAATTAAAATAATGAAAATGTGTGTGGCTAATCTTGAAATACTCCCGTCACGTTGATTTTTTAAAAATCATAATGTCACTGTAAGGAAGATTCAGTTTCCCCTGTTGCCTAAATGAAGGCTGCTCACTGTTCTTCAACCCACTGATTCGCACACCCGCACAATAAAGGAGCTCTCCCTGTCCACCATCATAGTCCCACCACCCTCATTAGCCCCACAGTTCATTACGTGGAAAACAATCATCACGACAGCGGGGGATGATAATCATGATGGTAATTAATTAGACCAGTAAAGAAGCCATCAGTCTCCACCATCACCAGGCCCAAAGCTGTCTGTAGCTCCATTGATTACACAGTGGATGACAATCATCGCCACATTTACATATTATGATAATGACGATGGTAATTAATTAGACCAGCCAACCATCACAGTAAAGAAGCTGTCGCCATCCACCATCACCAAGCCCAATGCTGTCTGTAGCTCCATTGACTATACAGTGAAGGACAAGCATCGTCACATTTACAAATCACTAGCCATCCCCTGTGGCTCTGGCCCCGCGTAGTAGTGAAACAGGACAGTGAGGAGGGCCGGCCCGGCTCCCCACTCCTGACATCACGCTTCCTCCTCCTCTCGGCCCACAGCCTCCGTCTCAGATTAGCGCAAATATATCACATTGGATTATGCATATATATATCTAATATATATATATATATATATATATATTGAGGAGGAGGCAGCTAAAGGGTCTGAGTAAGCGTAATGAAATATCCGACTGGGGGGCGGCAGAGTGTGCTGACTGTCTTTCTCAGGTCCCTACTGATCTTTCCTGGGAAATCCTTCAAAGTTCCGGAACCTTAGCTGACATCATTTCCGAAGCCAGCCCCTTTGCTGACGTCACTCCGAAGCCGGCCCCTTTGCTGACGTCACTTCCGAAGCCGGCCCCTTTGCTGACATCACTTCCGAAGCCAGCCCCTTTGCTGACATCAATTCCGAAGCCGGCACCTTTGCTGACGTCACTTCCGAAGCCAGCCCCTTTGCTGACGTCACTTCCGAAGCCGGCCCCTTTTGCTGACATCACTTCTGAAGCCGGCCCCCTTTGCTGATCTCACTTCTGGTTCCGGCCATTTTGATGACATCAGTTTCTCTACAGGCCTTTAAAGCCTCCATCTTGGGCTACTATAGTCAATTCTGTTTTGGACTCTGTAATATGCACATCGTGCTACTTATTGCAACCCTTTTGCAGCTGGACTCTTGATTATCACAATATATATACATATAATATATATATACTATATATATATATAGATGATAATAATGGTGATAATTAGGCCACTCCACCGTCACAGTAAAGAATCCATCAGCCTCCATCCTCACCAGGCCCAATACTGTCTGTAGCTCCATTGATTACACAGTGGATGACAATCATCACCACATTTACATATTATGATAATGATGGTGATAATTAATTAGATGAACCCGCCATCACAGTAAAGAAGCTCTCCCTGTTCACCATCATTAGTCCTACTACCCTCATTAGCCCCACAGATCATTACGTGGAAAAGAATCATCACGACAGCAGGGGATGATAATCATGTTGGTAATTAATTAGACCAGTAAGGAACCCATCAGCCTCCATCATCACCAAACCCTATGCTGCATGTAGCTCTATTGACTACACAGTGAAGGACAATCATTGCCACATTTACATATTATGATAAAAATGATGATAATTAACTGCGGTGGGTTGGCGCCCTGCCCGGGATTGGTTCCCTGCCTTGCGCCCTGTGTTGGCTGGGATTGGCTCCAGCAGACCCCCGTGACCCTGTCTTCGGATTCAGCGGGTTGGAAATGGATGGATGGATGGATGGATGGATAGATGGATGATAATTAATTAGACCAGCCCACCATCACAGTAAAGAAGCTGTCGCCATCCACCATCACCAAGCCCAATGCTGTCTGTAACTCCATTGATTACACAGTGAAGGACAATCATCACCACAATTATGATAATAATGGTGATAATTAAACCAGCCACCGTCACGGTAAAGAAGCTCTTCCTATCCACCATTATTAGCCCCACAGTTCATTATGTGGAAAACAATCATCATCACGACAGCAGGGGATGATGATGATGATGATAATTAATTTGACCATCCCTCCATTACAGTAAAGAAGCCATCAGCCTCCCATCATCACGAGGACCAAAGCTGTCTGTAGCTCTATTGACTACACAGTGAAGGACAAGCATCATCACATTTACAAATTATGATAATAATGGTGATAATTAGACCAACACATCATCACAGTAAAGAAGCCATCACCATCCATCATCACCAAGCCCAACGCCGCCTGTAGCTCCATTGACTACACAGTGAAGGACGAGCATCGTCACATTTACAAATCACTAGCCATCCCCCGTGGCTCTGCCTGCGTAGTAGTGAAACAGGACACTGAGGAGGGCCGGCCTGGCTCCCCACTCCTGACATCACGCTTCCCCTTCCCCTCGGCCCGCAGCCTCTGTCTTGGATTAGCGCAAATATATCACTCCTGCAAGTGAATTATGATTCTTAGCGCAATGAGAGAAGTCGCAAAATCAACCAGAATGTTTAAGCAAATTCTAGAAAAAAAAACCCCAACCCAAATCCGTTAAGTAGTTCTCTCATGAAAAGCACACAGACAGACATTGGATTTTATATATATATATATATATATAGATAGATAGATAGATAGATAGATAGATAGATAGATAGATAGATAGATAGATAGATAGATAGATAGATAGATAGATAGATAGATTATAATAATGGTGATAATTAAACCACTCTACCATCACAGTAAAGAAACCATCACCCTCCATTATCACCTGGCCCAATGCTGTCAGGAGATCCACTGGTTACACATGGAGGTCAGTCACCATCACAATTACAAATTATGATAATGGTGATAATTAAACCAGCCACCGTCACAGTAAAGAATCCATCAGCCTCCATCCTCACCAGGCCCAATACTGTCTGTAGCTCCATTGATTACACAGTGGATGACAATCATCACCACATTTCCATATTATGATAATGATGGTGATAATTAATTAGATGAACCCGCCATCACAGTAAAGAAGCTCTCCCTGTTCACCATCATTAGTTCCACTGCCCTCATTAGCCCCACAGTTCAATACATGGAAAATCATCACGACAGCAGGAGATGATAATCATGGTAGTAATTAATTAGACTGTGCCCACCATCACAGTAAAGAAGCCATCAGCCTCCCATCATTACCAGGCCTAATGCTCTCTGTAGCTCCATTGCTTACACAGTGGACGACAATCATCACCACATTTACATATTATGACAATAAAGATGATAATTAATTAGACCAGCCCACCACCACAGTAAAGAAGCGGTCACCGTCCACCATCATCAGGCCCAAAGCTGTCAGTAGCTCCTTAGATTACAGAGTGGACGACAATCATCTTCATGACAGCAAAGGATTGTAATAATGGTCATAATTAATTAACTGAGCTCACCCACCATCATAGTAAGGAAGCCATCATGCTCCATCATCACCAGGCCCAATGCTGTCATTAGCTCCATAGATTTCACAGTAGAGGATGATTATCATGACAGTCTCAAAGTATGGTACTGGTGTTAATAGTTAATTAAATCCAGCCAACCTTCACATTAAAAAACCTGTTGTCATCCACCATCATTGAGCCCAATGCTGTTACTAGTCCCATAGACAGCACTGTGGAGGATAATCGTCATCATGACAGCAAAGGATGATAATAATGAGGATAGTTAATTAATCCAGCCCACCACCACCACAGCAAAGAAATTGTCACTGTCCACCATCACTGGGCTCAATGCTGTCAGTAGCTCCCTAGATTACACAGTAGATGACCATCATCACATTTACAAATTATGATAATAATGAGGATAATTCATTAGACCAGCCAACCATCACAGTAAAGATAGATAGATAGATAGATAGATAGATAGATAGATAGATAGATAGATAGATAGATAGATAGATAGATAGATAGATAGATAGATAGATAGATACTTTATTAATCCCAAGGAGAAATTCACATAGTAGAATAGAACAGAATAGAATAGCTTCACATAGAAGCTGTCACCATCCACCACCAACATAACCAATGCTCTCATTAGCTCCATAGATTGCACAGAGGAGGACAATCATCATCATCACATTTACAAATTATGATAATAATGGAGATAAATAAACCAGCCCACCATCACAGTAAAGCAGCATCTTCTCCATATCCACCATCAATATTCCCCCTGATTATTTCACAGAGGACGGTCATCATTGTGATAGCAGATGATGATGATGATGATAATGATGTATTAATCCCTATTCAGTTACACAGTTAAGAAGCTATCCCAGTCCACCATTGTTAGTCTCACTGCTGTTATTAGTTCCCACAGATCTTTCTGTGAAAACAATCATCAGCATGACAGTAGATGATGATAATAATGATGATAATTAATTAGACCATGAGCACTCTCACGGCAAAGAAGCCATCACCCTCCACCATCACCAGGCCACATGCTGCCATTAGCTCCATAGATTTCACTGTGGAGGACATTCTTTGTCACAGAAGAATGATACTGATGATAACAAATAATTAAATGCAGCTGTCACATTAGAGAACCAGTTGCCATCCACCATCAGTGGGCCTAGTGCTGTTTGTTATTTGCTCCATAGACTGGAGGACAACCATCACCATGACAGCAGATGATGATAATATTGGTGACAATGAATTTATCCAGCCCAACCACCACCACAGTAAAGAAGCTGTCACCGTTCCCCATCATCAGGCCCTTTGCTGTCATTCGCTCCATAGGTTACACAGTGCAGGCAAGTCATCATCATCACTTTTACAAATTATGATAATAATGTGAAACGCTTTGACTTTCATATCAGTTAACTAAGTCACCGAACGCACCAGAATGTTACTGTCATGAACTAGAGGGGGAAATCCCATCAAAAACCCCGGCTAGACACAAAAATGGCCTCAGAGAATCTTTATAAAATAAAAGATTTATTCTTCACAATAAAAAACTTCTTTAATACCAATGAAGCTCTGTAGAGCACAAAGACACAAAAACAATAAGGCAATCCAATGTAAACAAAGTCCCAAAAACGAGAATCCAAAGAGTGGTCAAAAGACAAAGCATTGCAATCATTCACAATAAGCACAACAGATACTTAAAAACTCACCAGAAACGCATTTGAAGTGAACCACCAAGAACTGTGGGAGACCCTCCAGAACTGTGGGGGATCCTGGTAATGATTTGCAGGTGGCCCCGCCTCTTGGGAAGAGTGGGGGACCACCCACATAACACATTGAATATAAATGCAGGCTTAGATACAGATACAAAAAACCATAAATCATACTGCAAATGATAAAAAAATAATAATAATACATACATACCGACTGAAGACAAGGGGAGGAAACCTGGCTGAGATATGACAGTTACGCCATGTATACATTTTCTAACTTTCTGTATAACTGAAAATTACATGGGCAGCACGGTGGTGCAGTGTGTAGCGCTGCTGCCTCGCAGTAAGGAGACCTGGGTTTGCTTCCCCGGGTCCTCGCTGCGTGGAGTTTGCATGTTCTCCCCGTGTCTGTGTGGGTTTCCTCCGGGTGCTCCGGTTTCCTCCTACAGTCCAAAGTCATGCCGGTTAGGTGCATTGGCCATCCTAAATTGTCCCTAGTGGGTTTGTATGTGTGCCCTGCAGTGGGCTGGCGTCCTGCCCAGGGTTTGTTCCTGCCTTGCATCCTGTGTTGGCTGGGATTGGCTCCAGCAGACCCCCATTACCCTGTGTTAGGAAATAGCGGGTTGGAAAATGACTGACTGACTTAAAATTACATTATTTTCCAGTTTTTGGTAAACTAATTTTTTTTTAACCGCTCACCTTTGTATCATTTCAGCTTACCCACCAAACTGCTTAAATTTGAATAATATTGAAAAAAATGTGGGGTGTTCTAATGGTAGTGTTTTTGTATGTGTGATGTAACTCGTCTGTCTACTCAAGATCTGCGTTAACATTTAACATTTAACATTATACATAGTTATTGTCTGTTTTTCACCTGCATTATTATCATTCTTTAATTTAATATTATTTATTGTATCAGTATGCTGCTGCTGAAGAATGTGAATTTCCCATTGGGATTAATAAAGTATCTATCTATCTATCTATCTATCTATCTATCTATCTATCTATCTATCTATCTATCTATCTATCTATCTATCTATCTATCTATCTATCTATCTATCTATCTATCTATCTATCTATCTATTCTCTGCGACTGATTTAGTGAAGCAGGGTAAGGCTTCTGCCAACCCTGGTGCCCTGATGGGACCCCCCCCCCCACCACCACCACCCCTAATTACCCCAGTGAATTTCGCGCACCGATGGACAGATTCATCTGTATTAATGGAGAAGCTGGCGCTTTCGTTGTTCACACTTTGATGTTGGTGCAGTGCCACTCAGTCCATTAGGGTGCGAAGATGCTGTCATCTGAGGGGTGCCATTTATGAAAGATATGGGGTTGGTGGGGTACATGCTCCAGATAGCAAGTGGGACAAGAAATATGGTGGTCAGACTCTGATGACACCGAGTTGGGCGCTGTTACCTGTGTGGCGTCTTTCATGAAAGTCAAACTGCACATGCTCAGGGGTCTCCTTAAAGTCTGTGCCACATAGACGCCATTTGTGCTACTGAAGTAGACTCCATCTACTAGTACCAGTCTAATAATACTGACCACCCACTATGGACAACGATGTGCGAAGTCTGTCCACCCCGTCTAGGGCTCCATATGGACTTTGAACAGTACTGCTTGTGTGTGCCCTTGGTGAGCCCTGTGCCTCATCACCCAAAGTGGCAGTTCATTGGCATCTGTTAAATTGCCCACTTCAGTACCCACAATGCACAGATTGCCATTTCAGCCTGCCCTCAGACCCACCAATGCAGTTTAATTCTGCTATGTGAGATTTTATGACAAATCTGTATATAATGTCTAATGGAAATGAGCACAAATTTACATTTTTTTTTCTTTGCCCTGATAGACCCCCCCGTCCATTCCACCCAATACTGGAATTAGCGGGCACGATGAAATGAACGAATATATTTTTTTTAAAGATAAATATTGGCATTTCTCCGACTATGCTTCACTTGGTAACGTAATAGTCATTACATGAGGAGTGAATCGAAATGAGAAATAGCCCGGCCCTCGGAGATGAGGAATAGTTCATGCTTCAGGGCAGGAAGTGCTAACAAAAATATTAGCTAGTGCCGCTCTCTCTTTCTCTCCCTTCTCCGCGAGTCAGAAATTTGCCTCGATGAACACTAAATGAAAATGAAGGAAATGAACCCTAATACGCGTTCACACGCATCACTAGACGGCGTTCCTGCGGCACGGTCCCAACAAATGTTCGGAGACCACTTGAACGCACGCGAGTGTCTATTGTAGGGAAGGCCTCTCTCATCTGCTTCCTCACCCTGGTGATTAATTGACTATAAAGTTTAAACATTAAAAGTGCTGGAGGGCAACAATCTCTACCGGAGAGATGAGACGTGAAGAATCCATTTTTAGTCTCTGCAACATGACTCCTAGGAATGTGATATGCCCCCCTGTGTCCTGACCGCTTCAGACTTGAGCCCGGTAATTCTCAGGATTCCCACTCGACGTTGACTTCATTTCCGCGTTTTTGCCTCACCTGGGCTCAGGGGCTCGCAGCATGGGAGGTTAAATTTAGTTTCTTGCAGTCACATCCTGTCTCATGGGGTCCCAAAAATGTTTCCCAAATAAGCCTATCAAAAATCATTCCAGATTCCCCCAAAGCAGCATGCAACGACAACGGCCATTTAAAATGTTTCATTCAGACATGCAGGTTGTGCTAACTGGTGACTGCGGCTGTGGAAACTGATGGCCGTGTTATGTCACAGCCTGTTTATTTTCTGTTTTGTTATTATTTTGAACTGTTATTTTTCATGAATTCCTGTTAGGCTTACTGAATAGCATTTATGTATTTAAGTTTGAATTTATTCCTTGTGTTTTGTGGATGGAACTGCCCCCCCCCCCAAGAGGCGGAACCACCATGACATCACTACTGAGGGACCGCCCACATCCATTATATTGAAGTTAAGGTGATGGCCCCAGTAGTGTGTCACTGAGTGCTGGGCATTTTGATTCACTTTACTGATTTGATTCTTTCAAATTACCTGATTAGGCAAATTGATGCATTTGATTTATTTAATTGATCAATAATAAAAACACATCATTTTTCTCCAATAACATGCAAATGACGAAAGAGACCAGCATTTCTCCATTTAGCTTGTTACCATTTACGCCTGTGTGTGTATTTATCGTGCACTATTGGGTTTAATTAAATACTTGGAAGGAAAGTGAAGAGAAAAAGTAAAGGACTGAGAATTACTCCTCCATTTTAGCCTTCAAATCATTTGGATGATATCCTTAGAAAGGGGAAGAAAATCTAGGATATGAGAATTACCTGACATAGCAGAGTTAAAGCACTAACAAGCCATGAAATTAAATTATTGGCAAGAATTGCTTTCTAATTAAGCAACCAGATTAGAAAAAAAACCTGCAGCCACTGCGACCCTCCAGGACTGTGATTGAGGACCCCTGATATAGTGCCTTTCATATCTATCTATCTATCTATCTATCTATCTATCTATCTATCTATCTATCTATCTATCTATCTATCTATCTATCTATCTATCTATCTATCTATCTATCTATCTATCTATCATATAGTGCCTTTCATATCTATCTATCTATCTATCTATCTATCTATCTATCTATCTATCTATCTATCTATCTATCTATCTATCTATCTATCTATCTATCTATCTATCTATCTATCTATCATATAGTGCCTTTTCTATCTATCTATCTGTCTATCTATGATATGGTGCCATTCCTATCTATCTATCAATCATGCTGTAGTAGAGATTGTGAGTGTTCAGCCATGTACTGGATGGAGTGTGATTGCAGTGGGCAAACCCAAGTGGTCTCAGTTTAAACGTGGTGTGTTTATTCATTATGAAGCGTTCCTGCACAGATCTATGAACAGGGATGTTTTTTGTTTTTCCTAGGCACTGGGGTTAAGTCATCGACCAATGGTAAAGTAAAAACAATAAATATATATATAGATATATATATATATATATATATATATATATATATATATATATATATAATTCACTAAGTCCATGGCAAGCAAGACACACGCAAGATAGAGCCCTGCCCACCAACAATTCACTAAGCAGCTGACCATGGCACGCAAGACAGAGACCATGGGATACACACGACAGAGCCACGCCTACCAACTCACAGAGCCCCGCCCACCAACTCTAAGACCATGGGATACGCACGACAGAGCCCCACCCTCCTCCCGAGTCCATGCTCGCTCTCGAGGCACGCAGCACCTCACCAAACACCGCCTCAGTCGCTTTCGTCTCTGCTACAGTCAACATGCACCTCTGAGCCACGTTGACTTTTCATTGTTCTTTTCGGTTCCGGCTGCTTTTCTATATATAATCCACCAAGTCGCCCGACCATGGGATACGCACGCACGCACGACAGAGCCCCACCCGCCAACTCTAGCCCTCCTCCCGCGTCATGGGGTACGCACGTCAGAGCCCCGCCTGTCAACTCTAGCACTTACTGTCGACGGTTGCATTAACAAGCAACCTTTGTGGCGTCACATGCATGTACTTACACTGACGACAAATATGACAGCTCTTCCTCATGAACAAGATTTCGCAAGACGGGAAAAACGGAACACCTGCAACATTACCTTCACATTGTTTTCCTTTTATTTCTGATCCCGTTCAACAACTATGTGGTGACATTGACTTTTCAACTTTGACTCCGGAACAACTCAGTACGCGAGCTATATTAAGTGTCACCAACGAAGACTCACTACACCTTAATGAACAAATACTGAACCTTATCCCTACCGACGAAGTTACTTTCACCAGCATTGACTCCATCGTCACAGACAATCCCGCACATCAACTTTCATTCCCTGAAGAATTTCTTAGCAGTCTTACTCCCACTGGCATGCCTCCGCATAAACTCAAACTTAAAATTGGTTCAGTCATCATGCTTCTCAGAAACCTCATGCCAGCAAGAAGTCTCTGTAAAGGCTCTAGACTTTCTGTTACCAGCATTCACCGCAATGTAGTGGAGTATAAAACAATCGCAGCTGCTACCTCACAAACTGTCCTTATTCCCCGGATATCCCTGACCCTATCAGATTCAAATTTGCCTTTTACGTTTACACGCAGACAATTTCCTGTTAGATTGGCCTTTGCAATGACAATTAATAAGGCACAGGGACAAACTTTCAAAAAGATTTGCCTGTATCTGCCAAAACCAGTTTTCAGTCACGGACAATTGTATGTTGCTCTCTCCAGAGTTCCATCTTTTCATTCACTTACAGTCGTATCCTCAAACCCACCCCATTTGGACAATCTGTGTCGTTCAGGAAGTGTTCACTCATCAATACATAATTATGTGGCGTAGGCTAGTATATATACTGTATATATACAGTGGTGTGAAAAACTATTTGCCCCCTTCCTGATTTCTTATTCTTTTGCATGTTTGTCACAGAAAATGTTTCTGATCATCAAACACATTTAACCATTAGTCAAATATAACACAAGTAAACACAAAATGCAGTTTGTAAATGGTGGTTTTTATTATTTAGGGAGAAAAAAAAATCCAAACCTACATGGCCCTGTGTGAAAAAGTAATTGCCCCCTGAACCTAATAACTGGTTGGGCCACCCTTAGCAGCAATAACTGCAATCAAGCGTTTGCGATAACTTGCAATGAGTCTTTTACAGCGCTCTGGAGGAATTTTGGCCCACTCATCTTTGCAAAATTGTTGTAATTCAGCTTTATTTGAGGGTTTTCTAGCATGAACCGCCTTTTTAAGGTCATGCCATAGCATCTCAATTGGATTCAGGTCAGGACTTTGACTAGGCCACTCCAAAGTCTTCAGTTTGTTTTTCTTCAGCCATTCAGAGGTGGATTTGCTGGTGTGTTTTGGGTCATTGTCCTGTTGCAGCACCCAAGATCACTTCAGCTTGAGTTGACGAACAGATGGCCGGACATTCTCCTTCAGGATTTTTTGGTAGACAGTAGAATTCATGGTTCCATCTATCACAGCAAGCCTTCCAGGTCCTGAAGCAGCAAAACAACCCCAGACCATCACACTACCACCACCATATTTTACTGTTGGTATGATGTTCTTTTTCTGAAATGCTGTGTTCCTTTTACGCCAGATGTAACGGGACATTTGCCTTCCAAAAAGTTCAACTTTTGTCTCATCAGTCCACAAGGTATTTTCCCAAAAGTCTTGGCAATCATTGAGATGTTTCTTAGCAAAATTGAGACGAGCCCTAATGTTCTTTTTGCTTAACAGTGGTTTGCGTCTTGGAAATCTGCCATGCAGGCCGTTTTTGCCCAGTCTCTTTCTTATGGTGGAGTCGTGAACACTGACCTTAATTGAGGCAAGTGAGGCCTGCAGTTCTTTAGACGTTGTCCTGGGGTCTTTTGTGACCTCTCGGATGAGTCGTCTCTGCGCTCTTGGGGTAATTTTGGTCGGCCGACCACTCCTGGGAAGGTTCACCACTGTTCCATGTTTTTGCCATTTGTGGATAATGGCTCTCACTGTGGTTCGCTGGAGTCCCAAAGCTTTAGAAATGGCTTCATAACCTTTACCAGACTGATAGATCTCAATGACTTCTGTTCTCATTTGTTCCTGAATTTCTTTGGATCTTGGCATGATGTCTAGCTTTTGAGGTGCTTTTGGTCTACTTCTCTGTGTCAGGCAGCTCCTATTTAAGTGATTTCTTGATTGAAACAGGTGTGGCAGTAATCAGGCCTGGGGGTGGCTACGGAAATTGAACTCAGGTGTGATACACCACAGTTAGGTTATTTTTTAACAAGGGGGCAATTACTTTTTCACACAGGGCCATGTAGGTTTGGATTTTTTTTCTCCCTAAATAATAAAAACCATCATTTAAAAACTGCATTTTGTGTTTACTTGTGTTATATTTGACTAATGGTTAAATGTGTTTGATGATCAGAAACATTTTGTGTGACAAACATGCAAAAGAATAAGAAATCAGGAAGGGGGCAAATAGTTTTTCACACCACTGTATATATATATATATATATATATATATACCTCAGTTATATTTGATAAGCCATTTTGTATGTCTCCATCCCTGATCTCACCCCTCTCTATGCTATGAAGAACTTATTGGTGATTTTACACTATAAAAGAATTGATTCAAAAGCCTTGTCTGTCTCAACATCTGAAGACATTATGCAAGCCGCTACCCTACCTTTGTCTTTTAATTAAGATTATTTCACAATTAATTGGCAGCTCTGCAGGACTACATATGTGGAGAAAGTGACATCTGCAGCAATGATTTTTGTGAGGACTTTGCTCACAAATCTTCATTTTTAAGGGCCTCTGTACCGTACGTACAGTAGCTGCCAGCACAACCACAGTGACCAGTGGAGCTCTTGAGGGCGTTTTCTTTTCCTTTCCTTTCCTTTCCTTTCCTTTCCTTTCCTTTCCTTTCCTTTCCTTTCTTAGGTGGATGTAGAATGTCGTCGAGACGAGACCCTGTTTTGTACTTTTGCGTAACGTTCTCAGTCCTGTTCAATACTAAATATTAGGAGTCACAGCTGGCAGGACCATATCCCAGCACAACTCCTGCAGTACGGGCCGAGCGCAATATTGCAGTCGTGTGAAAAAGTAAGTACACCCCATGAAGTGTTTTTTTTTTCATTTCTAACCTCAGTTGAAGCACATGTTAGAACTCACTGACCTTACTAACGTCAGCCTCCTGAGACCCTGCACAAATAGAGTATGCATTGCCCTACAAGTTGTAGCAAATCTGGACAGAGAGCTTTACTCACCAAGTAAGTCAAAGGCTGACAATCCGTATACTTTTACACACACTTTAGGTATGAAAGGTGTGTTTTCCAGTGACAGACTTGCAGGTCACCTCACTAGCCCGACACTCGAAATGGCTGAAGGAAAACTAAAAATGAAGTACTGCAGGGAGCAGGGTTGCAAGGTTCCTAAAAAATTAAAAATAGCGAATTTTCCCCAAAGAATAGCCCAATGCCTGAGGGAGACAAAATGACACACCGGAAAGCAGAGGGGATTATCAGAGCGAGAGGGTTAGGGTACATGCCCAGAACTGTGTATGGTTCCTGAGTTCATTCCCAAGTATATCCTGTCACACACAAGCGCATGGGAGGGAGCTAAAGGGCCTGAATGAGAGCAATTCCATGCCAGACCAGGGGGTGGCGGAGTGCACTGACTCTTTCTCTCTCTTCTGTGCAGACCAATAACGGGAAATCCCACTTGGGCCCGATGACGTCACTTCCAGTTCTGGCCTTATTGATGGCACTTCCGTTTTCCACCCACAGATGATGTCACTTCCAGTCCCGCGTCCAATGATGCCACTTCTGGTTTCTGCCCTCAGTGATGATGTCACTTCCGGCCCGAGTCCATTGACACTACTTCCAGTTCCGGCCTCATTGACATCACTTCCATTTTCCCACCCATTGACGATGTCACGTCCGGTTCCAGGTACATTGACGCCACTTCTGGTTCTGGGCCCAACAATGATGTCCCTTCTGGTCCCGGGGTCCAAAGACACCACTTTCCGGTTTCTGCCCCCAATGATGATGTCACTTCCAGCCCCGGGTCCAATGACGCTACTTCCGGTTTCTACCCCCCAACAATGATGTCATTTCTGGTCCCTGGGGTGGTATGGTTGGTGGGGAGGGGGTTTGGGGTTGGGATCCAATGATGCCACTTCCGGTTCTGCCCCCAATGATGATGTCACTTCCGGTCCTAGGCCCAATGACGCTACTTCCAGTTCTTGCCTCATTGAAGTCACTTCTGTTTTCCCCCTCCCACTGATGATGTCACTTCCGGTTCCAGGCTTATTGACACCTCTTCTGGTTCTGGACCCAATGATGCAGTCACTTCTGGTCCCGGGGATCCAATGACACCACTTTCCCGTTTCTAACCCCCAATGATGATGTCACTTCTGGCCCCGGGTCCAATGACACTACTTCCAGTTCCAGCCTCATTGACATCACTTTCATTTTCCCACTCATTGATGATGTCACGTCCGGTTCCGGGTACATTGACGCCACTTCTGGTTCTGGGCCCAACAATGATGTCACTTCTGGTCCCGGGGTCCAATGACACCACTTTCCGGTTTCTGCCCCCAATGATGATGTCACTTCCGGCCCCCGGGTCCAATGACGCTACTTCCGGTTTCTATCCCCAATGATGATTTCACTTCCAGCCCCGGATCCAATGATGCTACTTTGGGTTCCAGCCCCACTGATGATGTCACTTCCTCTGCTCTACTTTAAAGCCACCGCCTTTGAGCTATTGAATCAGTTCTGTTTTGGACTCAAACATCAATTATCTCCATTTTGCAGCCAGGAACAACATACGGGTGGCTGCCCCTAACCTTTTGTGGCTCTTTCCTTTGTTTGTCCTTGACAATCCATATCCATTCCCGGGCTGCCCAACTTGGGGTGGGTTCCCTTTGAGATATTTCAGTGTGATAGAATGGGTATATACCATCACACAACGGGGGCTAGAATGGTAAAGAACATAATACAAGTGCAAATAGCAGGGAAAGGGGTGCCGAATGGGGGGGGGGGGGGGTAGAAAAATAGCTGAAAATACCACATTGTTTTTCAAAGAGTAGCCCAAGAAGTCGCAACCTGGAAAAACCACGGATGGCGATAAAAAGAAACCCAACCGGGCAAGAAAACTGAGGACCTGGCAACATCCATCCATCCATCCATTTTCCAACCCGCTGAATCCGAACACAGGGTCACGGGGGTCTGCTGGAGCCAATCCCAGCCAACACAGGGCACAAGGCAGGAACCAATCCCGGGCAGGGTGCCAACCCACCGCAGGACACACACAAACACACCCACACACCAAGCACACACTAGGGCCAATTTAGAATCGCCAATCCACCTAACCTGCATGTCTTTGGACTGTGGGAGGAAACCGGAGCGCCGACCTGGCAACATAGCTAAGGATATACCAAAATGTAAGAACGTAGGAGGGGTGAACAGGAACATACCAAGAGCGGGTCGGTTCATAACTATCGATGGGGTTGGGTTCAAGAGGCTCCCAGATGTGAAGAGGAGAGAGCCTGGAGTGGACCCGCCTCGCCACAAAGTAATAAAATGTTTTTTGTTGGCCAATTTCAGAACAAAAGCGCTTTCACCGCGCAGTCGGACGAGCCGAGTAATCCGACTTTACAACATAAGCGTACCAAACGTTATCACCCGCTTAACTGGAATATTTCTTCTGCAAAAGTCACGCTCATTCCACATTAATGGCACATTACATTGGCGCGCGTGCATTTACTTAAAATTCAGTCACAGCCAATTTGGCAGTAATGGATTTAACGCCCCTTGGTGACACGTTACCACTGCGCATTAAATTATCCTTAAGCAGTGGTTTAATTAAGTAAAATAAATAAATAACTCAGTTCTGGTTTGATAATTGTATTCTCCACGTTCTTAGTGTTATGGTAATCTAATCAGCAGGCATTTCACAGTGGAGGCCTCTTTAAGTGTTACAGCGCGCTGCGAAGGGGGTCCTGAGTGTTTGCATCCGTTTTAACAGGTTGGGTTTCCTTAATGCCACTTTGAAAAGCCCACCATGAGTGCTGCCCACCAGCAGCTCTTCACAGAGTGCTAAATCGATTCCTGTGTCTCTCGCCTCCCCCAGGTCTTTAAAATATGAAAAATATTATGTGACCTGCAGGGGGCGTTGCAGCACCCCAATCCCCTGACACAACCTCCAAGACACAAGTCCCGGTTTGAATGAAAGGTTTATTAACAATTCTTTCCCTTCACAATGGCTTCTTTGTAACAGCTACACAAACATTCTTTCTTCTCTTTGTTTCCTTTCTTCTTGTCTCCTTCCTGGAGAGTTCTGTCTGTCCTTCACATCCGACACCAAGTCGCCTGGGTGAGGCAGAGCAGCCCCTTTTATCACAGAACCCGGGACCCTGTAGCAGAAGCCACACCAAGCAGGCATCGCCAATCCCTGCAGTACCCCCTGGTGGCATCCAACAGAGCACTACAGGTCCTGTGGGTTTCCGTATGGGTAGTGATGCCCAGGGATGCTGCCACCTAGCAGCTCAGGGGAGACTGTAGCCACATCCAGTTGTCTCACCCTGTTCTTACGTTGCATTGGTCTTCCAGCCAGGTAAAAATCCTTACTCCATCTCATCTGGGATACCAACACACTCTTCACATTGTTGGCATCTTCTGCCAACTTCCTGGCCAAAACTGGAACTGTTCTTCCATCCATTATCCACTGCTTATCCGAGGTCGGGTCGCGGGGGCAGTAGCCTAAACAGGGAAGCCCAGACCTCCCTCTCCCCTGCCACCTCCTCCAGCTCCTCTGGGAGGACCCCGAGGCGTTCCAAGGCCAGCTGGGAGATCTAATTCCTCCAGCGTGTCCTGGGTCTGCCCCGTGGCCTTCTCCCAGTGGGACATGCCCTGAACACCCCCCTAGGGAGGCATCCACGAACCACCTCAACTGACTCCTCTCAATGCGGAGGAGCAGCGACTCTACTCCGAGTCTCTCCCGGATAACTGAAGTCCTCGCCCTATTTCTAAGGGAAAGTCCAGACACCCTGTGGAGAAAACTCATTTTGGCCGCTTGTATCCGCGATCTTGCTCTTTCGGTCACTACCCAAAGCTCGTGGCCATATGTGAGGGTAGGAACGTTGATCTACTGGTAAATCGACAGCCTCGCCTTTTGGCTCAGCTCTGTCTTCACCACGACAGACTGCAACAGAGCCCGCATTACTGCGGATGCTGTACCAATCCGTCTGTCGACCGCCCGCTCCATTCTTCCCTCACTCGTGAACAAGACCCCGAGATACTTGAACTCCTCCACTTGAGGCAGTACTGTGCTCCCAACCCGGAGAGAGCCTTCCACCCTTTTCCGGCTGAGAACCATGGCCTCGGATTTAGAGGTGCTGACTCTCACCCCCTCCGCTTCACACTCGGCTGCGAATCCGCTCCAGTGAGAGCTGGAGGTCACTGTCCGATGAAGCCAACAGAACCACGTCATCCGCAAATAGCAGAGACGAGATTCTGAGGTCACCGAACAAGACCCCCTCTGCTCCTTGGCTGCGCCTAGAAATTCTGTGCATAAAACTTATAAACAGAATTGGTGACAAAGGGCAGCCCTGGCGGAGTCCAACCTCAACAGGAAACGAGTCCGACTTATTACCGGCAATGCGGAACAAGCTGCTGCTCCTCCTGTACAGGGACTGAATGGCTCGTAACAACGAGTCTTGTACCCCATACTCTTGGAGCACACCCCACAGGATGCTCCGAGGGACACGGTCGAATGTCTTCTCCAAATCCACAAAACACATGTGGACTGGTTGGGCAAACACCCATGCCCCTTACAGGATCCTGTCCAGGGTGTAGAGCTGGTCCAGTTTCCCACGGCCGGGACGGAACTGTTCTGTTTTTTCTTTATCCTGGCCTCCCGACCAGTACCCACCCCAGAAGGCATTGTCCATCACAATTGTTACTGCCATGTATGCCGACTGGCATGTAAAGCAGCAACAAGGGACTTCTGTCTTTCGTGGACGAGCTTCTGTATTGTGCCCTAGCTGTGGACCCCAGGGTCATCAGTTCTGTTTCCAGATGTTCTTTCATGCTCCTTTCTCCTGTTTACCTTCTGGGGTCCAGTGAAGAGCTGTTCACCCCCCTCAGGGGGTGCTGAGGCATTGGTGATTCCTACTTTGTGGGGCTTTTGCTATGGCATTGAGTCTTACTCTCTCCTCATGGTATCTCCTGTCCATTTCCATCTTCTTCTCATGATGATGGCTGCCAAGCTGTTTTATTTGCATCTGGAGAGATTGGCATGTAAAGCAGCAATGAAGGACATCCACTTCTGTCTTTATGGGGCGAGTTTCTGTATGGTGCCCTAGCTGTGGTTCAGGGTTTTCAGTTCTGTTTCTGGACATTCTTTGATGTCCCTCTCTTCTGTTTACCTTCTGGGGTCCAATGAAGAGCTGTTCTTGTAATGGAGTCTTGTTCTCTTCTCATGGTATCTCCTATCCATCTCCATGTTCTCCTCATGATGATGGCATCCAAGCTGTTTTGTTTGCACCTGGTGAGCAGCTCCTGGCAGGACATGGTTCAGGGCCAGGCGATGTATAGGATCCTTCTTAGCTGCTGGTGTGGAAGGTTGACAGTTTGGTGATTTTTTGCTCCACCAGCCTTTTAATCCATACTGGAATATCGACAGAACGTGGCTTTGGTAAAACCTCAGATTGGTTTTAGTGATACAGTGAGATGACCTCCACCCATTGTTCAGTTCTGAGCGTTTTCATCAGTTTAACCTCACAAAATCAGGGTAGAATGTCCGTACGTCACTTTTTGCAGGTTGGGTGCCTTAATGTCACTTTGAAACGCCCACCATGAGTGCTGTCCCCCACAAGCTGTCTGCAGAGTGCTGAATCCATTTCTGCATCTCTAATACTCTCCAGGTCATCACAATATGAAACATCATTCCTGCCATTTATGCTGACAACAACTGAGGACTTCTACTTCTGTCTTTCTTGGGTGACTTTCTGTATGGTGCCCTAGCTGTGGTTCGTCATCTTCAGTTCTCTTTCCACATTTCACCTCCAGGTGTCTTTTTTGACCTACCATCTCTCCCGTTTACCTTCTGGGGTCCATTGGAAAGCAATTCTTGTACTGTAACTGAGTCTTGTTCTTTCCTCATGGTATCTCCTGTCCATCTCCATGTTCTCCTCATAATGATGGCGCCCTAGTTTCTGTATGGTGCCCTAGCTGTGGTTCAGGGTCTTCAGTTCTGTTTCCTGATATTCTTTGATGTGCCTCTCTTCTGTTTACCTTCTGGGGTCCAGTGAAGAGCTGTTCTTGTAATGGAGTCTTGTTCTCTCCTTATGGTATGTCCAATCCATCTCCATGTTCTCCTCATAATGATGGCATCCAAGCTGTTTTATTTGCATCTGGAGAGACTGGCATGTAAAGCAGCAATAAAGGTCTTCCACTTCTGTCTTTATGGGGCAAGTTTCTGTATGGTACCCTAGCTGTGGTTCAGGGTCTTCAGTTCTGTTTCCAGATGTTCTTTGATGTGCCTTTCTTCTGTTTGCCTTCTGGGGTCCAGTGAAGAGCTGTTCTTGTAATGGAGTCTTATTCTCTCCTCATGGTATCGCCTATCCATCTCCATGTTCTTCTCGTGATGATGGTGTCCAAACTGTTTTATTTGTATCTGGAGAGACTGGTATGGCCTTTTCAGTTTAAGCAAAAGAAGATGAAGAGGAGACCTGACTGAAGTGTTTAAAATTATGAAGGGAATTAGTCCAGTGGATCGAGACGGTGACTTTAAAATGAGTTCATGAAGAACACGGGGACACCAACTTGTTAAGGGGAAATTTTCCACGAACATTAGGAAGTTTTTCTTCACACAGAGATCCACAAGAGACAAGATGTTCCACGCACCTACCTAGATGGGCCACCTGAAATTGGGACCCCAATGCAACGTGCAGCGGGCGATGCCTCAGCATCCCCATTGGCTCTCCGACTGTTTAGACTCTTACGGGGATGAGGCTCCTAAGGGCTTTACCCCTTTACCCCTTCCTGTGGGCGGCTGCAGCAGAGCTACTCCCGCGGAAAGCAAAAAGGAGTGCTTTCTGTTGCCTCACGGCTGTGTGAAGTTTTTTATACGGTGTCTGGAGTGCCAATCCTGCCACCAACCCTCATGATTTGGTACTGTGTCTCTCCGGAAAATCCTTGGGTACCATTGGTTTAACTTTGTGTTGCTCACAGAGTCCCGAATGAGGCACATGACCTGCATTGTGGGGGAGCGTCAGTTACGACACTACGGCCATGTGGAGCGATTACCCGAGGGTGATCCAGCTCACAGGATTCTCATTGTTGAGGATTCGAGTGGCTGGACCAGGGCAAGGGGTCACCCGCATAACACCTGGCTGTGGCAGATAGAGGATCATTTCTGGAGGGTGGGACTGGACCACGCCTGGGAGATTTCTAACCGGGATCCCAAGCTGTTTTGTTGTGTGCTTGGTGTGCCAACGCGCTGTACCAGTGCAGGCTCCTCAACTTGACTTGACTTTTACTTGAGATCCACAGACACGTGGAATTCGTGACCAAGTAGTGTAGTGGGCAGCAGGACTTTAGAGACCTTCAAAACTCGACTTGATGTTAGTATAGAAGAATTAAGTTGGCAGAACTGGCAAGCTTTGTTGGGCTAAGTGGCCTGTTCTCATCTTGATTGTTCTAATCATTATTTATGGATATATTATTAAATGGTGTGGCCGGGTTGGCATCCCAACTTTTCTCTGGACTTTGTCCCTTGTCACACGACACTACTTTCAGCTAATGTATGGTAGCACTGTGTCTGAGGTACCCTTCTCATGCCATATGAATTATTTGTCTCCGGTGTCCCTTCCATTATACAGTCATATGAAAAAGTTTGGGAACCCCTCTCAGCCTGCATAATAATTGACTCTCCTTTCAATCATAAAGATAACAGTGGTATGTCTTTCATTTCCTAGGAACATCTGAGTACTGCGGTGTTTTCCGAACAAAGATTTTTAGTGATGCAGTATTTAGTTGTATGAAATTAAATCAAATGTGAAAAACTGGCTGTGCACAAATGTGGGTCCCCTTGTCATTGTGCTGATTTGAATGTCACTGCTCAATGCTGATTACTGGCAACACCAAATTGGTTGGATGAGCTGATTAAGCCTTCTTAGACAGGTGTGTCCAATCAGGAGATATAAAGGTATTTAAGGTGGTCAATTACAAGTTGTGCTTCCTTCCCTTTGACTCTCCTCTGAAGAGTGACAGTATGGGATCCTCAAAGCAACTCTCCAGAGATCTGAAAACAAAGATTGTTGAGTCTCCTGGTTTAGGGGAAGGCTACAAAAAGCCATCTCAGAGGTTTAAACTGTCAGTTTCAACTGTAAGGAATGGAATCAGAAAATGGAAGGCCACAGGCACAGTTGCTGTTAAACCCAGCAGGTCTGGCAGGCCAAGAAAAATACAGGAGCGGCATATGAGCAGGATTGTGAGAATGGTGACAGACAACCCACAGATCACCTCCAAAGACCTGCAAGAACATCTGGCTGCAGATGGTGTATCTGTACATCGTTCTACAATTCAGCGGAATTTGCACAAAGAACATCTGTATGGCAGGGTGATGAGAAAGAAGCCCTTTCTGCACTCACGCCACAAACAGAGTCGCTTGTTGTATGCCAATGCACATTTAGACAAGTCAGATTCATTTTGGAACAAAGTGCTTTGGACCGATGAGACAAAAATTGAGTTATTTAGTCAGAACAAAAAGCGCTTTGCATGGTGGAAGAAGAACACCGCATTCCAAGAAAAACACCTGCTACCTACTGTCAAATTTGGTGGAGGTTCCATCATGCTGTGGGGCCGTGTGGCCAGTTCAGGGAATGGGGCCCTTGTTAAAGTCGAGGGTCAGATGAATTCAACCTAAATTCTTCAGGATAATGTTCAAGCATTCAGTCACAAAGTTGAAGTTATGCAGGGGTTGGATATTCCAACAAGACAATGACCTAAAACACAGTTGGAAATCTACAAAGGCATTCATGCAGAGGGAGAAGTACAATGTTCTGGAATGGCCGTCACAGTCCACTGACTTGAATATCATCGAAAACCTATGGGATGATTTGAAGCAACAACAACAACAACAACATTTATTTATATAGCACATTTTCATACAAAAAGTAGCTCAAAGTGCTTTACATAATGAAGAAAAGAAGAATAAAAGACAAATAAGAAATTGAAATAAGACAACATTAGTTAACATAGAAAGGAGTAAGGTCCGATGGCCAGGGTGGACAGAAAAAACAAAAAAAAACTCCAGAAGGCTGGAGAAAAAAATAAAATCTGTAGGGGTTCCAGGCCACGAGACCGCCCAGTCCCCTTTGGGCATTCTACCTAACATAAATGAAATAGTCCTCTATGTAGTTAGGGTTCTCACGGAGTCACTTGATGCTGATGGTTATACAGACTTCTGGCTTTTAATCCATCCATCATTGTTGGAACATCATGGTGCTTTGGGTAGATGGTGGTGGCACAAGCCACCACCAATAGGACACCGGAAAAGAAAACAGAAGAGAGAGTAGGGGTTAGTACAAATTTTGAATGAATAGTTATTATAATGAATTGGATATACAGAGTGTCAGGATTAAATTACAGTGAAGTTATGAGAAGGCCATGTTAAAGTAATGTGTTTTCAGTAGTTTTTTAAAGTGCTCCACTGTATTAGCCTGGCGAATTCCTACTGGCAGGCTATTCCAGATTTTAGGTGCATAACAGCAGAAGGCCGCCTCACCACTTCTTTTAAGTTTTGCTCTTGGAATTCTAAGGAGACACTCAGTTGAGGATCTGAGGTTGCGATTTGGAATATAAGGTGTCAGACATTCCGATATATAAGACGGGGCGAGATTATTTAAAGCTTTATAAACCATAAGCAGAATTTTAAAGTCAATTCTGAATGACACAGGTAACCAGTGTAGTGACATCAAAACTGGAGAAATGTGTTCGGATTTTCTTTTCCTGGTAAGGATTCTAGCAGCTGCATTCTGCACTAACTGCAAACGATTGATGTCTTTTTTGGGTAGTCCTGAGAGGAGTGCATTACAGTAATCTAGCCGACTAAAGACAAACGCATGAACTAATTTCTCTGCATCTTTCGATGATATAAGAGGTCTAACTTTTGCTATGTTCCTTAGGTGAAAAAATGCTGTCCTAGTGATTTCCATCATATTGAACTGAACTGGAGAGATTTTGTATGAAGAATGTTCAGAAATACCTCCATCCAGAATCCAGAGACTCATCAGAGGCTATAGGAGGACAGCGTCTAGAGGCTGTTAGATTAGCAAAATGAGGCTCAACTAAGTATTGATGTCATATCTCTGTTAGGGTGCCCACATTTATGCACCTGTCTAATTTTGTTATGATGCATATTGCATATTTTCTGTTAATCCAATAAACGTAATGTCACTGCTGAAATCCTACTGTGTCCATAAGGCATGTCATATATTAAAAGGAAGTTGCTACTTTGAAAGCTCAGCCAATGAGAAACAAAAATCCAAAGAATTAAGAGGGGGTCCCAAACTTTTTCATGTGACTGTATAACGTCAGACACAGACCTGCAGATCCCATCTGGTGTCACATTTTGGACACAAATAGGACAGAGTTGACGCTTCACCGTTGACCCCGTCTTGTCACAGCCACTGCTCTTCATTAGTGACAACAATCTGAAATCAACGTACGCAGAGAGGGTCTGCAGTTTTTTTGTTGCCTCTGGGTGACTCATCTGCTGAGTTAAAGTGACAGGCGGCTCTGAAGTACGAATCGATGCGTTCGTCTTCCTTCATTGCCGACATGACGACTGTCTCAGCGCTGCCCACCATGAGCGTTTTTTTTTTATGTCCCCCCATTGTAATGTAAAGTTTATTTACTTTGTTTTTTTTGTTCTATTTTGTGCAAATCAAAATGTGGCCGTGTGGATAACAAGCAGAAAACATTTTGCAAACATTCTGCCACTTCAGGGAAGTATCAGCTACTGCAGGAGGCCAATTTGTAACGAATTGTGGAGACGCCGAATGTGCGCTCGAGTTTACAGCTTCTAAGGTGTAAGTGAGGCTGACAGACAGAGAGAACGCTTCTAATGGGAGGAAGATGCTGAGATTAAAGTGAAGGAGGAGGAGGAGGCAAGTGTAACAATGGCATAGTTGCAGTATATACCTGCGGAGAATATACAGTCAGGTCCAGGAGTGTTTGGACTGGGAAACGATTTTTATAATTTGGGCTCTGTGCGCCACCACAGTGGATTTGAAATGAAGCAATCGAGACAGGATTGAAGTGTAGACTTGCAGTTTTAATTCAAGGGGTTTAACAAAGATATCGTATGAGCCATTTAGGAAAGATGGCCATTTGTATACATGGCCCCTCCATTTTCAGGGGCTCAAAAGTATTTGGACAAACTCACATGATCATAAATATAATGAAGATTATCGATATTTGGTTGAAAATCCGTTCCAGTCAATGACTGTGTCACACACGTGCGAGTAGGAGGCAGCTAAAGGGCTTATGTAATGGTAATACCACATCCGACCAGGGGGCGGCAGGGTGCACTTAAGGAGCGGAGTCTGCACCGAGTCTTTCCTGACCACCGGACCAACTCCCCACCCAGAAACTCGGCCCTGATACTTTCCTACCTGGCTCAGGTTTAGGTCCTGGGACAAAATCCTGCCGACTACGCCAGTGTGATAGAAACACAGACCAGACATCATGAAAAATACAATAATGGTGCACATTAATTTGGAGCCAGGTGGTTAATTCATTTATAACGGAGTTCACAAAATGAGTGCCACTATCTGTTTGTAACTTTTGAGGGATACCCCATCTTGGAATAATCTCTTTAATTAGTGCTTTAGCTACTGTTTTGGCATCGTTGTGTTTTGAAGGGAAAGCCTCTACCCATCGGGAGAACACATCGACAATCACAAGGCAATATCGGTACCCTTTAGATGGGGTTAGTTCAATGAAATCCATTTGGAGGTGTTCAAACGGACCCATTGGATTAGGGGTAACGGCGGGACTTACCTGGGTACCTTTTCCCACATTAAACTTTTGACATAATGCACAGCATCTGCAAAATTGCTCTGCATATGTAGAGAAACCTACAGCTTCCCAATGTTTTTCAACATCTCGTACCATGGCATCTCTACCTGCGTGATCGAGGCCATGGGCGATTTTTGCCATTCCTGGGAAAGAGGCTTTTGGGAGAAAAGGTTTGTTAGTGTGTTTATGAGTCCAGACTCCATCAAAGAGGGACCCTTCTTTGGACCATTTTCTCCTTTCGATATCCGTGGCTGCACTCTGTAAAGAAATAATTTGATTATCAGGGTCCTGGTCATTTCTCTGTTGGAATAAAGAAATTGGTGTGTTATTATATGCAGCCTCTTTAGCAAAGTGGTCAGCTAATTCATTTCCTTTGCTAACAGGATCCTGTTTTCCTGTGTGAGCTTGACATTTAACAATCGCTAGCTTCGATGGTTTGGTTATAGCTTCTAAAAGGGATTCGATCAATTTCTGATGTTGGATGGGTTTGCCAGTACTGGTCTTAAATCCCCTTAGTTTCCATAGTGCTCCATGATCATGGCAGACTCCAAAAGCATACCTGGAATCCGTATAAATTGTTACGATCTTCCCATCGGACAGCTGACACGCTCGAGTGAGTGCTACGAGTTCAGCTGCTTGTGCACTCAAGCTTGATGAAATTCGATTTGCTTCCAGCAGGCGGTCCCCTTGGACCACTGCGTAACTGGTTGAGGGTGCTCCATTTTTCAATCGCAAGGAACATCCATCCACAAAAATCATTTCTCCAGTGTCTAAAGGTGTTTCCTGTAGATCTACTCTAGATTTTACAACCTTTGCTATTTCATCATGGCAATTATGTGGTTCTCCTTCGTTGTTAATTGGGAGAAGAGTGGCTGGATTTAAAGTGGAGCATCTTTCAATTGTAACATTTAACAAAGTACAGAGTACATTCTGATAGTGTATTGCCCTAGCAGTAGTGAGATGTGAAGTTTTGGCTTGTACTAGGATAGAATGTACAGCGTGAGGCACTTTAACTGTTAGGGGGCTCATGAGAACTACATCCGTGCTTGCTAATACAGCTTCTGTTGTTGCAGCCACAGCACGAAGACACGGAGGAAGTGCTGCGGCCACTGGATCCAGTTTTTTAGAAAAATAAGCCACCGGTCTCTGTTTATCTCCGTGTTGTTGCGTCAGTACTGCATTCATAAATCCCTGCTTTTCGTCCACGAACAAAGTGAATGGACGAGAATGATCAGGCAAACCAAGCGCGGGCGCAGATAGAAGAGCAGTTTTTAAGTCACAGAGAGCCTTCTCAGCCTGTTCATTCCATTGGACCTGGCCAGAAAAGGGGGTGCCAGGAGTATTAGCCAATTGTTGCAACGGCTGTGCTCTTTCAGTAATATTTAGAACCCACTGTCTGCAGTAGCCCAGAATACCTAAAACAGACATAACCTGTTGTTTTGTGACCGGTCTAGGAAGATTTTGGATGGCTGTAATGCGATCGCTAGAGAGAGCTCTTGTTCCATACGTAATGTCATGACCTAGATATTTTACAGTTGTTTTGATTAGCTGCAGCTTAACTTTAGAAACTTTATGGCCATTGTCCCCCAAAAACAGCAACAATTTCTGGGTATCTTTTGCACAATCTTCTTCCGCAGCGCTACATAGCATTATGTCATCTACATACTGTATCAATGTACTACCTCTGTCCGGCCAAAAGCCTTCTAAATTTTGGGCAAGAGCTTGTCCATATACACAAGGGGCTTCAGTGTATCCCTGAGGCATGACGGTCCATGTCCAACGGTGGTTTTGGAAAGTAAAAGCAAACCAAAATTGAGAATCAGGGTGTACAGGGATAGAAAAGAAAGCATTAGCTAGGTCAATAACGGAGAAGTACCGAGCGGAAGGAGGGATAGTAGAGAGGATAGTGGAAGGATTAGGGACAATAGGGGCCCTAGGGAAGATGACAGAATTTACTTGTCGCAAGTCTTGTACGAAACGCCATGAACCGTCAGCCTTTTTTACAGGTAGAATGGGGGAATTGACTGGAGAGTATTCAATTGGAATAATGGCACCGCGTTTGACGAGATCGGAATGTACGGCGGAGATGCCAGCCTCTGCTTCGGGAGACAGAGGATATTGGGCACGGTGTGGGCGGAAGGAGGATTTCGGGTGGATCACCAGAGGCTCACAATGGGCTATCCTTCCATAATCATTCTTTCCCTGGGACCATAGTGAATCAGGGAGCATAGAGAGCCAGGAAGGGAAAGTGGTTTGCAATGAACAAGCAAAAGAGGAAGGACGGCACAAAGCGCGATGTACTAAAAAATCAGTTTGAAGCACCACTTTAGTTATTAAACGGTCAGGAGTATCAAAAATACGTGGAGTAACTTGTAACCAGTCTGTTCTTTTAAGGCATTGTTCTACCCATGGTCCTATTTCTCCCATTTAACAGTGCGTGATTTAGCTAAGGAAATATGAGGCACTGAGTCGCCAAGATAAAATATATGTTGTGAGCATGTAAGATGAACAGAAGCAGCTGCCTTTGTGGATGAAATAAAAACACAGGAGATGTGAAGGGTTTCGGGGCGAGTACCAGAAGTAAGGAAAGATTCTAGCCAGGGGGTGTCTACTTCTATAGGGAAGTATTGGGCAGTACAGTGTAAAATGTCAGGGGCCTGTAAATTGGGAAAGAGACAGGGGGAAAAAGAGTGTAGGGCTTTGAGGAGAATGGTGTGTGGGGAAATATTTAAAGTCCAAGCTGCAAAAGAGGGTTTGGGGTAAGGGGCAATTTGACACAACAACTTGGGGGTAGAACAGAAAAAACCTTTGTCAGTCATAGAAATAGAAAGAGAAAGTTTTGTCATGAGATCTCTTCCTAAAAGGTTAACTGGACAGAGCTGATTTAAAAGAAAACGATGCAGTAAGGTATGTCCGCCAGGACGTGACTGGACTTGAAGAGGTTTTGATACTTGGAGAAGGTGAGGTTGTCCAGAAGCAGTAAGCACAGTAACAGTCTCGTTCGAGGCAGGGACCTTTGCCAGCGAGAGGGTAGATCGAGTGGCACCAGTGTCGATTAAGAAAATAGTCTCAGTGCCATCAACGAACAATGTCAGCAAAGGATCAGTCTCTGAATTATGGGTGAGCAAAGGTAGTTGAAAAGAGTGGCTGGAGGTCCCTGCATTTTCCTATGGCCAGTATTGTTGGTCAGGGGTGTCAGAAAAAACAGGTGGAATAGGGGGAGGCGGGGGCTGTTGCTGTCTGTGAGGGCACTCCCGACGAAAATGTCCAGTTTCACCACAGGCGTAGCAAGAGTAGGAATTAACATTGGGATTAAAGGGAGAGGGAATAAAAGGATTCTTATTGTGGTCAACAGGAGGAGCTCCAAAACCACCTCGCCCTCTTCCTCGTCCTCGTCCCCTTCCTCTAAGGCCATATCCTCGGCATCGGTCAGGAGTATTCCTGGTATAATAGTTCATCTGTGCTGCCAATAATTTGGCACGAGAGTCCGATTCCTTCTGCTTAGTTTGTTTTTCGGCATGTTCAGCATGTTGTTTGACTTCATCAAACGCGGCACTTTCCCACCCAATACAGAAAGTGCGGACCTTGTTTTGTATATCAAGGGGCAAACCGGAAACAAAAGGTGGAACTGCAGCTCGGGTGCGGTCATCAACATTTTCCAAGCCCGAGTGATTAGCCATAAGGTCTTGAATCCTATGTGCCCATTCATCAACCGTCTTGTCTCTCTTTTGTTTTGCAGCAGAAATAAGGGACCAGTCCGTTCCTTTTTTATATTTTTCTGCAGTATTTTGTCTCAACGCCTCCCATTGTGGGTTAAATTCACCTTCTCCACCAATCCCCTGTCCTCGAGTTAAAGCTGGGTTCCATACCCATGGAACGTCATTGCGGACACCCTTGTAAACAGTGGCCCATGTGGTCCCAAGCTTTCGACGAAGTACCTGGGTCCATTCAGCAGCGTTAGGCTTATACATGCTATCTAACTGATCAAGTTGTTCAACAAATTTTAGTCCTCCTACTTCCTTTGGATCTGGAAGTACATTCACGATATCCTTTAGTTCTTGGATGTCCCAGTTCTGATTTATCATAACTGTTGTGGGATTTTGGGGTCCGGCTGGATGGGCAGGGTTATAATGAGGATTGGGAACTTCTATTAAAGGGCAAGTAAGTAAAGGTGAAGGATTTGGAGAGAAAAAAGTTGGAGCTGGTTTGTGAATGGAGGTTTGACTTCGAGTGCATTGGGAGACGGGGGTTTGTCTAGTACGGGGTGGGTCATCACGATGGGTAGGGGGGTCATAGTGATCTGTGCCTGGGGGATCATCGAGGGAAACTTCTGCCAGTTGTAGTGCAGGGGGGGCAGTCGGAATGGGGGATAGAGGAGGGGATAATGGAGGTGCCTGAGGTTGGTACTGAGGAGAGGAACAAATAATAGGATAAAGGGGGTCTTTATTTGGATTATTCTTCCTTTTCCTCCCGTCTGCCTGTGGTTCCGTGCCTGTCTGAACTTTCTGTAATGTAATTAGTAATTCCTCTTTCTCCTTTTTAGCCTTTCCCTCATTTGCCCGCAACAATTCATTCTGTTTCTGTACTGCTTCTAAATTTCTGTCTTTTATTACTAATTCCCATCTATCGAACATATCCATTTGATACGGTCCACTATTATAACAACCCTGCTTATTCCTACACAAGATCTTCCTAATTTCCTGTATTTCACTTGCATCTCCTGTCCCCTCTATCGGCCAACGCCCACCACTCTGTCTATTCCATTTCCTACATGCCTTCTTGAAATCTAAACCTGTCTTCTTTTCTACAAATTTCCTAGGAGACCCATTTTTATGGGGCGTCTGTTGATCCTCCGAAAATAATTCTTCCAGCATTAATGATTTTGATCTCCCTGTACGGCGATTAACAGGCTTACTGTTATAAGTTCCCATTATCCCTTGCTCTTCCTGAGTCCTGTATTTAATTTTCCAACTATATACTGATTCGTCTAATCCCTTGTACGTATGAATCAGCGAGGTATTAAGTGTGCCACTCACTGTTCCCTTACTGTTCCCTTCTTTTTTCCCAAGGGGAGACACCCAACTATCGGTCCTGTCCCAGTTCCCAGGAGAACACGGTATTCCTATTAGTATGTAGATTTATTTATTCCGTCCTAACAGCAAACCTGCAATCTGTGCTCTTTTTCTGTTTATGTTTCCATATATATATATATATACCACCCCGTTACTCGTCCCGTTAGCCTGTCCGCTCACATCCCCGGATTCCAGCTCAGGTGACTTCGTGTCCGATTCGGTTCAGCAGAATATTACATCAATACGTCCAGCCGAGTCTAGGATATGGGTGAGGCCAGTATCCTTTCGTCAGACCTTTCATATGTGTCAAACTGCTTGGGTCAAGTCTCCATCACCTTAAGCAACCCGTTGAGATATGAATATGACTAGACGGTCAACAGGAAACTCGCCCTCCCGTAATTTAGAAAATAAAAAAATGTTCGGAAATTCCCCGGTGCTTACCCCAGCCTGGAAATGTGCAAGCTCTGTCTGGAAATCCGTTCAGTCACCGTGGATGTAGCAAAGAGGAGACCAGGGGCTCCTCACGCAAGAACTCTTTCAGGACAGGGCAGTCCTAACTTTTGCCGGAGCTGCATGCTCTGCTGCCGGAGCTCAAGTTGACGGCAGTCCGCTGGTAAGACAGATCACTGAAATGGTCTCGCCGGAGGAGTCGACCGGCCGTCTCCTGCCCCACGTCCGGGCGCCAAAAAACTGTGGACACTTTTTGTGACTGAAGACAGAGAAGAAATTAAAATTAGTAAAAACCTTTTATTGATACATACCAGACAAGGGTAAAATGACAGAGAAATACAGTCCTAGGACACCGCACTTCATCTGCCTCGAGCGCAGATATCCTTGTTCTTTTAGAGCTTTTCTAGTCTCCTGATCGTAGACCACGTAAGCAATAAAAATAGCGTCCTGACTCATTTTGTATTATTCCAATTGGTAAAGTCTTTACCCCAAAGGTATATTTTCTTGTCACACACATCATTGAAAGGAAAATTACAGAAAGTATATATGCCTTTTGTCACGTACGCAAAACACAAACAAGTTTGATCATTCTGTCCTATTTTCTGTACTTACACACATACATTTTGTTCAATTTCATCATTTTATGTTTTTACATTACTTATACAGTGGAACCTCGGTTCACGAACGTCTCGGTACACAACCAAAATCGGTTTACAACCAAAACGTTCGCCAAACTTTTGCCTCACACACTCGGTATACGAACAAGCCAGTTTCCCTTTCAGTTTGTACATGTTCAGTCTCCTTCCATCCATCCATCCATTTTCCAACCCCCTGAATCCGAACACAGGGTCACGGGGGTCTGCTGGAGCCAATCCCAGCCAACACAGGGCACAAGGCAGGAACCAATCCCGGGCAGGGTGCCAACCGACCGCAGGACACACACAAACACACCCACACACCAAGCACACACACTAGGGCCAATTTAGAATCGCCAATCCACCTAACCTGCATGTCTTTGGACTGTGGGAGGAAACCCACGCAGACACGGGGAGAACATGCAAACTCCACGCAGGGAGGACCCAGGAAGCGAACCCGGGTCTCCTAACTGCGAGGCAGCAGCGCTACCCACTGCGCCACCGTGCCGCCATGTTCAGTCTCTCCCTGTGCATTTCCTGTGCAGCGAGCAAGAGAGAGCGAGACACACACACACACAGAGGCAGCGCGAGAGAGAGACAGACGCGCACACACACAGGAGCACGCTAGAGAGACACACACACAGGCGCTCCAGGCTCTCAAAAGGGAGACACACACACACACGAAAGAGAGAGAGAGAGACAGAAACAGAGAGAGAGACAGAGAGTGAGAGAGAGGGACGCATAAGGTAGAGAAGGCTTGTTTTTGTTTTCAGTTCTGTTTCCAGTGATCAGTTCGTAGCCTGCATTGTTGCAATATTACTTTTCTTGGTAGTTTATTAAATTATGGATTTTTCAAATGTTAATTTTTTCCCCTGTGCTTAAAACTCATTTAAAAAAAAGTGTTTTTAGCGAGCAGTTCCTAGCACTATAGCACGAACTATTGCAGTGTTAGTTTTCTCTGTTGTTCAAGGGTTTCTCAGTGTTATTCAATGTTTTTACATTTAGTTTACTATTACGCTGTGCATTCTATGGTACAATTAACTATATTTGTGCTTAAAAACTAAAAAATATATATATTTACATACAGTTCTTACGGTCTGGAACGGATTAATTGTATTTACATACAATCCTATGGGGGGAAATTGCTTCAGTTCACGACCAAATCGGTTTACGACCAGAGTTTTGGAACGAATTATGGTCGTGAACCGAGGTTCCACTGTACCTTCGAATGCACTGTGTAATAGTAAACTAAATGTAAAAACATTGAATAACACTGAGAAAACCTTGAACAACAGAGAAAATTAACATTGTAAGAGTTTGCTCTAGACCCTTATGAACCGCTCGCTGTAAACTTTTTGGGTTTTAAGCACAGGGAAAAAAATTAAACGCCACTTCTCTTGCGAGACATTTCACACCATCCTCTACTGACTTTAAATTCCTCACCTTCGCCACTCGAAGAAGGATTATTTTTCAGCAAATCGCCATGATTTCTCACATATGGCTTTCTCGCATATGATCGACTCGCTTACGCTATCCCCTGAAAGTTGCTTCTAGCAACAGTTTTCCACCTCTTCTAGCACTTAAGGGCCTCTGTTTGGTTAACATTGTAACTCCTTTTGCAACATCAGCTGCTTTGTTAGGCCCTGTATACGCAAACAAAAGAAAATGGGAAACGGAGAATGGGAAATCATTGGTGCGTACGAACACGCGTAGGGAAACTGGCTGCCAGTGTTTTTGCTCGCCACCAGAGCTTGTGGTCGTGAACAGAGGCAAAATTTTGGCAAACTTTTTGATCGTAACCCGATTTGTACGTGTTCGGAAACGTTCGTGAGACAGGTATAAAAGTATACAGGATAGGATCTAAAATCCATGAAACAGAACTGTCTTATAGCTTTTTCCGTGTGTTGCTACTCTGTAATTTGAGAGTATTCAGTCTGGCAATATGGTGCAACGTTAGTTTGTGGAAGGCAGTCACAACTAAAGACATGAGCATAAAATGATGGTTATCAATTTCAAACTGTGTGTCCTCAATGTGCTCCATCATCTGAACCAATCTCAGCTGATTGATCAAAGATACACTGACAGCTTGCCCTAATGTCGACTGTTGGATAACACGCTCAGTTACTTTGACCACCTTGACTGGACCCTCAGAAGGAATCATCAAACCTCCTTTGCTTTTTAATGTGAGCGAGTGGTAGCATTGATCATATGATGCCGGTACAGCATCCTCTGCTTTTCTGTATTTACATGCTTCCCCTTGGCCATATTATCCGTAGCTATGGACTGGGTTATCATTTTTATGCAGATGATACTCAACTCTATTTCAATGTTAAAAGTGGAACTTCATCAGAGCTTTCTCAGCTCACAACCTGCCTTAGTGAAATTAAAACCTGGATGGAGCAGAACTCTTTAAAATTAAATTGCAATAAAACTGAACTCCTGCAAATTGGGACTAAAATGCAACTTAATAAAATGAGCTCCTTCCCAGTCCATCTTGGTGGTGATCTCATCAGACCTGACTCTACTGTAAAAAATCTTGATGTCATTTTTGATTCCTCCCTCACTTATTCTGCCCACATAAATCACATTAAGAAACTTTCTTACTTTCACCTCTGTAACATATCCCGTGTTCGCTCCTTCCTCTCCTTTTCTAACGCTGAGAAACTTGTCCATGCTTTTATTACATCCCACATTGATTATTGTAATTCCCTACTGGCAGGTGCCCCTTCTAATCTTATATCACAGCTCCAGCTTATTCAAAACTCAGCTGCAAGAGTCCTTACTCGAACCAGCAGCAGCGAGCACATCACACCCATCCTGCTCCGTCTCCACTGGCTCCCTGTGTCTTACAGAATCGAATATAAAATCCTACTAATAACCTACAAAGCCTTAAACAACCTCACGCCAAACTACATCAGTGACCTTCGCCATCACTATGTGCCTGCCCGCCCACTAAGGTCCTCTGATTCTGGTAATCTTGTTGTGCCCCTCACTAATCTACACTCCATGGGTGACAGGGCCTTCAGCTGTATAGCGCCCAGACTCTGGAATGACCTACCGAAATTAATCAGGTCAGCTGACTCCATGAATTCTTTTAAAAAACAACTCAAAACTCATCTGTTCAGGAAGGCTTTTAGCTCAACTTGACTTTATTACCCTTCTCTCAGTTTACTTCTCTGTCAAGACGCTCATGTAACCTGTGTGTGTGTGCGAGACCATCAATTATGTTCTCTGTTTCTTTTTGTATCAGAATCCACTGTCTTAATCTTCATTTATTTATTTATCTGGTTTGTACAATGCTATATACTGTATACACTGCTGTTATTTATTATATTCTGTAAGTGCCTTGAGCATGGGAAAGGCGCTATATAAATAAAATGTATTATTATTATTATTATTATTACAGCATCTGTTACCAAACTAGTCACAGGACAGCTTTCTCAAAATCCCATCTAAGGGCTACTACCTCCCACTGCTTCCTGAGGTGGATTTCTTTGGGAAACCTTCAAAGTTTGAGAAATATTAACAGCTAACAACAATCTACATAGTTAGTGACTAAATACTTTTAGCCAAAACGTTGTTTGGAGGCTCACTTGAGCACATAAATGCATAGCTTTGCTATCTTAGCCTGGCGTCGCTAAAGTTAAGATTATAAAACGGGACTCTCTAATGGCCTAATATAACCAAAACACTTGTTCAGCCTTACCTATGAAATGTAATCCCTGTTTTCTGGTTTGGAGCGGACAGCGGTTTGTACAATCCCAAACAGCACATGCGTGAGGCATCTTTATCCATTACTTCACTCCACAGCACTGCCACTCGCAATATGGCGGCGACGTTGACGTACGATGCAGCTAGTCATGAGGCGTCTAGTAATTCTATGTCTATGGTATGGAGAGTTAGGGTTGGATGGCCTGGCTTTGTGGTATTTTTTTTTTTTTTTTTAATTGCGTAGTTGTCCGCTGGCCGTCTACGTTTTAAATGTGGACAGTTTGTATCTAGCTGTGTAGACTTTGTTTAGCGACATAGCGAGATTATCGTTGTCCTCCTGCCTTGCTTCTGTTTCTTGTGTAACGTTATCTATATTTTGTGAGTTTTTTTCTTTTTGACAATAAATGGGGGTCTGTTTTTATTTAGCTGGTTTCGTTTTTATTTTGTGTGCGGCCTGTTTATATACCCCTAGGCCTTTACTTGGCCGTAACACCAGCATGTTAGTAAAAACACGACCTCCCTCATCTGACCCCATGCCCACTGTTCAGTTAACCTCCTGTGCTTGCCATGTGCTGCTTAGTCTTATCCTTATGGTCCACTTTGTAGTGTGAATTGGCTTCATCGGGGGTCTCCCTGGGGGTGCAGACTTAACTGATAATGCCATGGTTGACTGTAATATAGCGCCTTTCCATGTGAACACTGTTTCATAATCCTACAGAGTGAGCAATAGCAGGGTCAATGAATTGATCAAATTCTTTCCCGTTCACTTGTGAGAACTGAGCCAACTGTCTATGTGGCGCCTTACCACCGTTGGAATTGGGCCCAGCAGGCTTCATACATTCAGGCCAACAGGCTGTTCTCCATTTTCCCGCCTTCAGATTCCAGCCTTCCTCGGCTTTATCAAAATAATTACGATTTCTCCTTAGATAAGAATAGCCGTGTGTGATAGAGCGCTTTTGCTGACGGCTATTTCCTGGAAATACGAGAAAAGGCAAAAAAATGAATGCACCCACAAACCAACCCCAAACCACACACACACACACACAGGAGCACAGCTGTTAATCCCACTACCCGCCCCGCCCTACACCCTCGTGTAATTCCCAGTGACTTGCTCCATCCAGAGCTCAGGGCATATTTTAGGGATTAGCCGGACTGACATCAATTTAGATAAAGCAGAGAGATGACCAGCACTCCTGTCGGCCATTCCTCCTGGTAGTGCGCCCTTGCAGCCTCCCTGTCTCTCTCCAGCTTTGGCATTTGGCACCCATCGATCTGCATGTGGATGATGCCCTTTCACTGAATTTTCCTCTGCTTTGGCTTTTTGTGTTGCTGGTTTCCTAAAGTGCTGCTTCGGGTAACTTTACAAATTACAATCGTGGTGAAGGCTCCGTCACGTTACACGACTTTTGCAGCGATTTTCAGTTACAGACTTTACTTACATAATCTTAGCAACAGTCATGTGACCTGTGATTCACTCCAACCAGTCGGGGACTCGTCCCAATCTTAATGCCAGGCTACGAATCCAACAGGTTTGGGTTTGTCTTAAGTTGGAGTGGTGGGCTTGTGTTGCAACCAGTGAGCGATCACACAGATGAACAATGCATAGAATGCAGTGATGAGGCGTAAGGAGCGCCGGCCTTTTGGACCTCACAGACTCAAGAGAAGCTGGTCGGGCTGATGTCTCGTGTTTTACTAACCACGACAGAATGGAAAAAAAGAAAAGAAACCCACCAGGGTGGAGACTGCAGCTGAAATCACCAAACGTGGAGCTGGCACAGTCAGACAGCACCTTACTGGCTGTTAGATAAAGGGGCCGAGCCGGTGATGCTTTGGAAATGGGAACCTGCCCGGCAATTTCTAGTCATGTAAACGTGACTTCTAGTCGGAGGGGATGTCAAATTTGACAACCGTGCTTTTTGATTTCCTCACCTGAGGATGTCAGATTACACGATGAGGAATTACAGGGGATGACAACGGTGTCAACTTGCCAGCACAGCTTTACCTGTACGTACAGCACATTGAATGTCTGGCTCAGTGCTTGTTGGCTGTCCGCTCTCACACACACCTCTTTGATTTTGTTCAGACCCATCACAGACTATTTGGCAGCTTAGAGCGGGTGGGGTCCTCTGAGGGGGAGTCTGTTTGGGGCAACAGCATTACTGCATGTGAGACCACGTCTGTCTTGGGAATCAATGTGGACTTTCTGAAGACAACGGCTGAGAGAAAAACACTCGGTAAACTACACTGAGCCGCCATAACACACTGGCTTAACAGGTGAGCACCCACAGCTTTAAAGGAAATAGAGTGAGAGCGCTACATGAGGTCACGTCCAGATGTGAAGCCATCTGCTTTACTTTAAAATGTCTGATACACTTGCACTGGACTGGTGTGAATGCTGTTTGTGATCAATAAAGTCTCCGTCTATCTGACTGTTTTAATATTAAACCTTAAACTTGATCTGTTTTAATACAGTGCCTTCATATGCATATAGTTATCTATCTATCTATCTATCTATCTATCTATCTATCTATCTATCTATCTATCTATCTATCTATCATATAGTGCCTTTCACATCTATCTATCTAAATACAGTGTCTTCATATTTATACAGTGCCTTTTATATCTATTTATATATATATTCATGTGTTATGTTATGTGTGTGTGTTTTTTTTTGTTCTTTATTTCGCCTTATACAATTTCTTGTATTAGGAGTTTGTTAGTTTTCGCATACCCTTTGGGGTCAGAGCGCAGGGTCAGGCCATTGTACAGCGCCCCTGGAGCATTTACAGGTTAAGGGTCTTGCTCAAGGGCCCAGCAGAGTAGGATCTCTTTTTGGCAGTGACGGGGATTCGAACCGGCAACCTTCTGGATACCAGCAGAACACAGACATCACTTCGCCCCAAAAATTTATAAAGTGCTTTTCAAGTCTATCTGTCTAAGGCACTATATAAAAAATAGATATGAAAGATACTTTATAAATATGAAGGCATAAGGCATTATAGATAGATAGATAGATAGATAGATAGATAGATAGATAGATAGATAGATAGATAGATAGATAGATAGATAGATATGAAAGACACTATATAATGACATATAATAGATAGATAGATAGATAGATAGATAGATAGATAGATAGATAGATAGATAGATAGATAGATAGATAGATAGATAGATAGATAGATAGATAGATAGATGGGGCGGCACGGTGGCGCAGTGGGTAGCACTGCTGCCTCGCAGTTGGGAGACCTGGGGACCTGGGTTCGCTTCCCGGGTCCTCCCTGCGTGGAGTTTGCATGTTCTCCCCGTGTCTGCGTGGGTTTCCTCCGGGCGCTCCGGTTTCCTCCCACAGTCCAAAGACGTGCAGGTTAGGTGGATTGGCGATTCTAAATTGGCCCTAGTGTGTGCTTGGTGTGTGGGCGTGTTTGTGTGTGTCCTGCGGTGGGTTGGCACCCTGCCCGGGATTGGTTCCTGCCTTGTGCCCTGTGTTGGCTGGGATTGGCTCCAGCAGACCCCCCGTGACCCTGTGTTCGGATTCAGCGGGTTGGAAAATGGATGGATGGATGGGTAGATAGACAGTGTGGACAGTAGGGGGCACTCCAGGTCCCCAAAACCAACACAGGCAGGCTCATAGACAGGTATAAAAGCACAGATAGAGAGTCTTCATTGTGGGAGACTCTTCAGGAAGCGCTTTCCACGCCACAACCACAAGTGCAATAACTACAGCAAATAGCAAGCAAACAGCAATACTTTATCTTCTACTTTCTGTCCCTCTCTTGGCCACCACATCCTCCTTGCAAGCTTTGTCCACCTTCCACCCGACTCTGGCTCCATGATGCAAGGCAGGCAGTCCCTTTTATTTTAATCACCCCTGGAAGTGCTCCTGATATCCTGCACACGTGGTCTGTCAGCACTTCTGGATGAGGCAGAAACCCCATGATGTAGGGACTCCCCAATCCTGCAGATCCCCCCTGGCGGCCCCCATGGGACTCAACAGGGCTGTCCCCCAGGACTACTATACCCAGCATGCACTGTGTGCACACATGTGGGAATCTGTACCTGGGCTCACTGCCATCTAATGTTCTGGGAGAGGTAAAGCCCTGTGTAAGGATGCTGGCTGTCCTTCACAACAGATAGATAGATAGATGAGAAAGGCATGATAGATAGATAGATAGATAGATAGATAGATAGATAGATAGATAGATAGATAGATAGATAGATAGATAGATAGATAGATAGATAGATAGATAGATAGATAGATAGATAGATAGATAGATAGATATGAAGGCAGTCATGCCCTAATTATCTAAACCAGATCATTGACTTTTGAACCCATCCATTTATTTTTGTAAGTGTCCTACAGTAGGGTGGAGTGGTGACTCTGAGGTTAGCGATCTCTGCTGGTAATCTGAAGGTTACCGGTTTCAATCCTATAAACTTCAGAAGTGACTCTGCTCCTTTGGGCCCCTGAGTGAGGCCCCTTAACCTGCAATTGCTTCCTCCTGGTGGGTGTCACGTTAACCTTCATCCAGCCCTTCAGGCAGGTCCTCCAACTTAAAGGGAAAAACTTGCCCTTTGGTGGTAGGATTGGCACTCCAGCCACCGTAAAAAAAATAAATAAATAAAACCTCACATGGTTCCAGTGTGATGCTGAGATGTCACCTGCTGCCCTCGGGTCCCAATCCAGGTGGTCTGTCAGGTGGTGGGTGCAGCAAAGCAAAGCGCTCCTAACCTCTCACTCTCTCCTTCTACAGTGACCATCTTCTAAATCAAGTCATTCTTCACGTTGCTGTATAACGCCTTTCATGATCAACACCCCCTTGATGTTCTTTCCTCCAACAGTAAAGTACAGTTTTTACCACTCCATTTATATTTCTATTTTATGTTATATCTGATATCCAGGATCAAAAGAAACCTCATTGTGTCAGGGCCGTCTTTACTTCATACAGCACCTTCCATAACGAAGCGCAGCTCAATTGATCCATCTAGTCGTTTATCACAGCAGGGACAGAAAACCACCCACCCATCTATCCACCCATCCATGCATTTTCTAACCCCCTTTATATAGTTTAAAATGCCTGTTGGGGGTTCTGGGTGGTCTTCTGGCCTTGGAGCCCCTAGATGTTTATTTTCTCCAACATCTTGCTGTTTGGAGTTTTTGTCACCATTACAGCTTTTCAAGACCTAAATTGTGGGAACAGGTAGTTGCTCTTTTAACTTGGGCTTAATTCGCACTTCTGTTTCAGTTTCTGATTTATTTGCTTATTCACATTATGTGTTTATTTATTTATTTACTTGCAATTCTAATTGTTTCTTTACTTTTTTAAAGCACTTCGAGCTACACTTTTCGAATGAAAATGTGTTCTATAAATGAACGTCATTGTCCTGTTCAGGATCTGAGGAGCCTGTGCCTGTCCTGCTAACTTTGATTGCAAGGGGGTAGCCCATCCTGGTTAGGATGCCAGTCCATCACAGGGCACACTTCCTCTCACTTACACACACACGCACACATGCAGGGCCATCTTACCAGCTTCATAGGCTCCCAGGTTAAGTCGTGCAATGGGCTCCAAAACAGAAACAGACATTGGCATCAGAAACATCGTAGGGGCCCCTGGCCCATACGTTAAGATGACCCTTCACACTTGAACTCACTGGACCCATTTTGAGCCACCGACTGCCTTTCACCAAGAACACAATAGAAATGAATTCATGTACCTTGCTTTTATGTGTAAAAAAATAAATCTCCTTTGGTGCCCTTTATACATATGGGCAAGCAGTGGGCGCAGCAGCAGGCACTTTGCACTTCAGATCCAGCAGGTTTTTGGGTGAAATCCAAACGACAGTGACACTGAGTGACCAGAGCAAATCACATGACTGGCCTGTGCTCCGACTGGAAAAAAATGAACAGTTGTATCACTCAGATATTGTAAGTCACCTTGGATAAAGGCGACAGTCAGTTAATAATAATATGCCAACACAATCGTGATGTACAGTGGGTACAGAAAAGAATCCCCCCCTTTGAGATATTCCCATTGTTTTTACTTTGAGCCTTAAATGAAAACACAAACTAATATTTTCCCAGCTTTACTTACTCAATGCAATCGATAACATTGAAGTGAAAGATATCACAGTTCAGAAGAATTTAAAAAAATCAAAAACAAGAAATCCCGAGATTAATAAAGGATTCCACCCCCCCCCCCCCCAAACTCAATCAGGTGTCAGTGCCCACCATTTCCATTGTGTATACTGGTTTCCTTCCACCAGTGATCAGTTGTAATGAGTGGGATTAGTGAAGCTGTTCCTGGACCATTTGTTACCTTGCTTGGTAGTGCAACTGACTATGGGTGGCAATCAACTTTCAGAAGATCTCAGAGTTGTGGACGGACATAAGGCAGGAGATGGAAACAACAAAATCTCAAAGGTTTTATCAATCCCAAGGAGCTCAGTAAAGTCCATGATAAAGAAGTGCCAAGTGTTTGTTTGGTAATACTAGGACCCTCCAAACTGGATGGAAGAGCAAGGAGAAAACTGGTAAGAGAGGCTACCGGGAGGTCAATGGCCACTTTGAAGGAGTTACAGGATTTGATGGCACAGAGTGGTCATTAATGGTGTGCATGTGACAACAATTTGACAAGTGCTCCACAATTGTGACTTGTTCAGGAGGGTCACACTTCTCAAGAAAGGCCACATGAAGGCTCACTTGAGCTTTGCCAGACTGCACCTTGAAGATTCTGATGCCGAGTGGAAAAAGGTCTTCTGGTTAGATGAGACCAAAATCAAACTATTTGGCCTCAACACCAAACAGTCCGCCAATGCAGCTCACCATCCACAACACACCATACCTACAGTCAAGCATGGAGGGGGCAGCACCCTGTTGTGGGGGGTCTGGAGCTCTCATTAGGGTAGAAGGATAAAATGGATGGGGCAAAATACTTGAGGAAAACCTGCTACCCTCTGCGAGAAAGTTGAAGATGGGCAGAATGTTCACCTTTCAACACGACAACGACCTGAAGCACAAAACAAAATGGACCACACGGTGGCTGGAGGAGAAAAAAGTGAATGTCCTGGTGTGGCCAGTCAAGAAATCACACTGAAAATCTGTGGAGAGATGTGAAGATAGCAGACCACCAACACTCACCATCCAATGTGACTGAACTTGAACAGTTCAACTGTAAAGAAGAGTGGGGGGCAAATATTACTAGGTGTGCAAACCTGATAAGAGAAGAATCCCACCAGACTCAAAGGCTGTCATTAAAGCAAAAAGGGGGGTCAACAAAATGACACTGACATTGGGGGGGGGGGGGGGGGTGATCCTTTATTAATCTCAGTAGATCTTGTTTTTTATTTTTTATAATTCTTCTGACGGCACAGTGGCGCAGTGGGTAGCGCTTCTGCCTCGCAGTTAGAAGACCTGTGGTTCACTTCCCGGGTCCTCCCTGCGTGGAGTTTGCATGTTCTCCCCGTGTCTGCGTGGGTTTCCTCCCCCAGTCCAAAGACATGCATGTTAGGTGCATTGGCGATCCTAAATTGTCCCTGGTGTGTGCTTGGTGTGTGGGTGTGTTTGTGCCCTGCGGTGGGCTGGCACCCTGCCCGGGATTTGTTCCTGCCTTGTGCCCTGTGTTGGCTGGGATTGGCTCCAGCAGACCCCTGTGACCCTGTAGGATATAGCGGGTTGGACAATGACTGACTGACTGACTGACTACTTCTTCTGAACTGTAGCTGTGATGTCTTTCACTTGGATGTTATACGTTGCATTGAGTAAGTAAAGCTGGGAAGAAATATTTTTTGCATGTGTTTTCATTTAAGGCTGTAAAGCAAAAAAATGGGAATATTTGAAAGGGGGGGGGTTCTTTTCTATACCCACTGTATATATAGCCCCTTCCTTTAGTGGGCACTGTACCATGGCAATCTATAGGACAATTACTTCCATCCTTCTACAATAAGTGAGCACCGAGGGGCGTGGAGGGCAGAGTTAGCATGTTTAATCCAGTAGCCTAGCGCTTTACAATGGAGCATTTCGTCCACTAGGGGGCCACACTCCCCAGAAGTGAATGATCCTCCCTCAGAGTCACCCGGTGGGCCAAAAGCTCATCCGGGACTGACTGAGATGCCCCTTTCAGCAGCCGCTGGACACAAAGCATTGGCGCCTGCCGCTGCAACGGGTTACACCAGGAGTTTATTCACTATCTCTGGGTCCGCTCCGCACCCTAACTGCCCATTAATACACCACTTCCTGAACGGATCTTCCCTGGAGCTGACGCACAATGCCGCCATTGTACTTTGGAACAGAATGTTGTTTTAAAAAGACTTAACGAGGAAGCCACAAGCCGACAGTCTGTGGCTGTGCAAATCAGCTCTTGTCTTATTGTATTGCATTTGCCCACAAACAAAAGCGACTCAGTCACAAAGCTGTGCCAAAGCTGGCAGGAGGGTAATGAGGGTTGGGGGGGGGCAAGCTTTCTCTGTTATGAGTATCATGTGTTCAAAAGAAGAGAGATGCAAGACACTAGCAACACTCAGGGTCTCGCATTGCACTTTCTATAAAGCCATTTGAAGTACAGATGGTCATAAAAGGCGCTATATAATGTAATAATTATTTGGGTTTATTAAACTGCAGAAAAATATGAGTTGCATTATCATTTTACTGTGGTATGAATGAAAAAATAAGCTAACAGGAACAGAGTAACTGGCCGGTGGTTAGTTTCATGGGCAGCCGTGGTCATTACCCGCCTGGGACGCCAGCTGGATGGAAGGAGAAGGGTGAGAATGAGTATCCACAGGGCACTTCCTTCTCCAGGACACTAGAGGGCGGCCCTCCTGGGTGGCCATGGCACTACAGATTCCTGCAGGGCATGATGGGAGTTGGAGTATGGCACAGCCCTGTTGGGTAGGGTTGGGGGTCTGCCATGCAGAGCCTTACCTTGAACTTCCATCTAGGGCTGCCAACTGTTTTTCTGTGGAAATGAGGAGATTTGGGACACAAAACGAGGACGCCTCTCCCTAGGATGCCATTTATGCTGTCTGTTTGGTTATTTAAAATGATATAAACATTTGGTAGCAGTTTATCACTCTGATGGCCACAATCACAGTCACTGGCAAACTAATAAGCCATTAAATATTTTGAATATGTCAAACCTCTTAAATTAACAGACGTCATTCCTTCCATTCTTATCTGGATAGCTTAACTTATCGTAAACCTGTAAAAAAATTATACACGTGGTAAATTCACTTCTAGTAAAATAAAAATAATTTTACTATTTTAAATTTAGCGTATTTGCATTTATCGACATTCTTTCATATTTTTCCACTGAAACTATTTTTCTCAATAAATCTGATATCTGATTAAAACAGATATTTGTTGTTCAAGTGGTCTGTGAACTCACACTTTCTTTACAGCATAATTCGTGAATTTGTGTAAATGAAAGAGTTATGAAAATATTAAATTACTTGAAGAAGTGATTTATTACTTGATCAACTGATAACTATAAAGATATTGCATTTATTTCCTCCGGGCGCTCCGGTTTCCTCCCACAGTCCACAGACATGCAGGTTAGGTGGACTGGCGATTCTACATTGGCCCTGGTGTGTGGGTGTGTTTGTATGTGTCCTGCGGTGGGTTGGCACCCTGCACGGGATTGGTTCTTGCCTTGTGCCCTGTGTTGGCTGGGATTGGCTCCAGCAGATCCCCGTGACCCTGTGTTTGGATTCAGCGGGTTGGAAAATGGATGGATGGATGGATATTGCATTTATTTGACAGAATAAATGTGTGATTTTTATTAATTAACAGAATATTTTAATAGTTGACTCATTTTCAATTATAAATCCATTTTGGAACAACGGGTGGTAATAAAAAAATTTTCCATTAAAATATTTCAAAGCTGTACTCGCTCGCACATTAAAACACGACGGACTGTACCCGGATGGATGACATTTCTTGTTTAACCGAGCGGCTGAAAGAAGAATCGGAAAGAAGATCTCACGTAGAAAACGTGAAATTGTCATTTCGATTTTGAATGAACTCACTTAGTTATACGGCGAATTAGGATTACAAATAATTAAGGAAAGGATCAACATTTATAATGAACCGTCTACTCGCCAAGAAGATAAAGCTGAATTCAAAAGATGAAGTGAAAAAGCCAAGCTGGACAGACGTCGACTATTCTCGTCAATATCTCCGTCGTTTACTATCTGAATGGAAGTGAAGATTTGGGGTTGGGGTGGGGGGGGAGTGTGCGCACGACTTCCGCAAATGCTGATTGGTGTGCGGCTTTCAATTTTTACCAAAGATAAGGATATGGAGATTTTCTAATTTTAGGAGCCACATTTCCGGACATTTTCAACATTTTATAAATCTTTGAGGCTTTCTTTCTATTTGTGCCGAAAAAGATTCGAAGCTTTGAAGCTTCAGCCCCAGTATGAACAGCGACATCTGGTGGTTAACCGAGGTCAAGGCAGGCTCTCAAGAGCGCAAGTGAAGCAGCGCTCACTGTTTCAGTCTCATGCCACCAGTGAAAGGTCAGAAAAGTATGTGTTCATTTTATTCTGCTAAAGCCCTTGTCCATTTATACTATTTAACTTTTGAACACCGTTTTCCGCTGTTAGTCGCCATCTGTCACCATAGCTCTCTAAATCTCTCTCTCCACACAATCCAACATTGTTGAATGAGAACGCTGCATTTTATATAGGCTACCTGTTAGTTTAGCTCCAAAGCTGTCAAACCAATGAAACGCGCTGTGAAGCACTGATGACGTTCGAAGCTTCAAACGCCACGGGTCACGTGACAGCGGTGTTTCGACAGTGCTCCGACACAGTGATTCGATTCGCTACGCTTCAGATTGACTGACACAAGCTTCGATGCTTCGGTATGATTTCCCCATCTCTAGCTGTATGCTGCACTTGCGTCTACGCCAGTCTGTGTTGGGTTAGGGCGGCTGTACGCACACTGGTTTCGGGATAAAGCACATGTCTCAAAGGATTGAGGACCTGAAGTCAGTTCCTTACCTTGTCTTTCTCTGTATGCTCTCTCGGTGTTCTTGTCAGATTCCTCCCACATCTCAATGACATAAAACATAACTTAATAGGTGAGTCGCAATGACCCTGTCCGGACATACACAGGCTTCCAGCGCACATGTTGTCCTTTTCCTATACCCGATTTTGCCGGGTCAGACTTCATCTCTCTATAACTTCCATGACATGTATAGTTTAGGTTTAAACAAGGAAGACATGGCATAAGATTTAGGTGCAGTGATGTGAAGTGCCGCACTTCGGATTCATGCGTTGCGTGCAGGCCGTGAAGGGGCTGTCTGTAAAATGTTGGACGTAATCGTGCAAGAAACGTTTCACTCTGTGAGAAAATAAAGTTTAAAAAATTATTCTTTTTAAATTTGTCTTAATTTATTTTCATTTTTTCGGGGTGCTGCCAAAATACATGGGAGGAAGACGGCTTTCAGGAGACTGGGAGAAAACGCTGATTTCAAGTAGACTCCTGGAGCTTCCGGGACACTTGGAATGCCGTCGTGATATTCAAAAATAACGGTGATAATAGAATGTAATTGCATGTACATATAATGTGTTTTTAATACCATTTTTATAATATCATGAGGCTAAAGTTTCTTTCATAGTCAGCATATTCCAATTCAGTTGATGTAAAGATTCCTGCGCTCTTGCGAGTTGTTGAATGTGTAGGCTCTGTGACTAACTGGAGTCTAATTTCATAAAAATTTGATTATTCAAAGAAGTAGCCCATGTGGTTTACAAAAATTATGCTGAAATCTCAAGGTAAATTGGATGCAATCCGAAAATGATAGCGCATCACTGGGGCGCTTTCTCGAGAAACTACAGTGTCAGTGAAATACCGAATTGTCGTAATCTACATAATGCAGCCATTAGATCAAGTTTAGTCATTGTAATATAAAGTGTCACCGAGCCATCTCAGTTCTACATAACTTACGCTGTTTTCATTTTTTTTACTTTTACAATTGTGAAAAAGGTGTCACTTACCAGCTTCGATTTCAAGGTGAGCTGCTGTTGTCTGATGTTCGCGCCATGACACCGCGCAGGCGCAGAGACGAGCACAAGATGGGGCGGAGACAGAATCAGACTGTTAGCGTATAAGGAGACCTACCGCTGCATTCTGCTAAGGAAAGCAACGGTGATGAACAAATAAACAATATTATTACTGCCATATTCAATACATGATTAATATTGTTATTAACTTATTGAATAAACAAATACACATCTAACGTCATACGTTGGAATAATATCCGATCTTGTCCACCTCTGACCCCGCCCCATCCCGCGAACTACTACACGTGCTTCACTTGCATCGGTTGTGGTTTTTAAAAAAAGGTTAATAACATAAGTATATTTAATTCTTATCCGTAATTTTTTTAATTCTTTATATATATACAAATAATTCCTTTCACATCTACCTATTTATCTACTCTTGTTATAATACAGTGCCTTTGTATTTATACAGTGCCTTTCCTATCTATCTATCTATCTATCTATCTATCTATCTATCTATCTATCTATCTATCTATCTATCTATCTATCTATCTATCATATAGTGCCTTTCCTATCTATCTATCTATCTATCTATCTATCTATCTATCTATCTATCTATCTATCTATCTATCTATCTATCTATCATAGTGCCTTTCCTATCTATCTATCTATCTATCTATCTATCTATCTATCTATCTATCTATCTATCTATCTATCTATCTATCTATCTATCTATCTATCTATCTTATATAGTGCCTTTCATATCAGTGTATCTAGATTATAACACGAGAATGCCGTGTTATGTTACGGTTCTGGTCCACATGACCTTTGCTGAAATACTTGACTTTTCAAAGTGGACGGTTGGATGGTTCTGTAAAGCATAGCAGTATTTGAATGGCTCTTTATGTATCGAGTACACAGGACTGATGTAAGGTGTGTCGGACTCTTTCTTGGAGGAGCTTCTGCTGACCATTAAAGTCTCCAGATGACATAGACATGGCTGAATGATACCAGCTGAGATGCTGTGATAAGTTGCCCACTATGTGTAGATGTGACAGAGAATGGCGGATTGACCAAATGGAAATGTCCTCCATTCAGCCTCCCAGTTCAGCACACCCCAACAGCAGATTCTTTTTTTAACCCCCCCAAAATAGTACACCCCTAGTCATCTGACAGTTTCATTCAAGTTGTTTTTTGGAAAACAATAGGGACGCCTCCAGTGTCACAGGGCACTGCAGCTCCGCTAGAACAAAACACAACTCTGGGGAGACTCAGCCCTCGGTGACATCCCTAACTGCACATTTTCTCCTGTCCCATCTGAAATCACATTAAACAGCTGAATGGCTGGATGTGGGTCAGCTGGAAAGATTTCACCCCCAAGCGCCCCCCCCCCCCCAAACACACACACACACACAGTGCCTTCCCCCACCACTGACTCCCTTTAACCCATTTTACAGATCTGCTCAGTGCGGTGCTCTTAATTCCTCGTCAGTGTGTGGACACACATCACATCTGCCCAGATGGCGTAGCACACCAGGGCTTTTCTAAGGATTGTCTTTGGGTACTTTTTTTTTATTATTATCCTCTTTTTATCCGTGACCAAAAACAAACAGCATTAGGAAGCCATCCTCTACTTTTCCTTTACTTCCCTAGATGTGAAATGGAAGTGGACTGACTCACAAACTCACTTTAATTCCATAGACAGCCACACACAGGTCACTATAAGCAAACGCACGTAACGAGGAGAAGGGACAAGCCCTCCACTGATTCTCACACAGATGCCCTGTTTATGACACAGCACCCCCTGCTGGTGTCAGTGCAGGGGCTGTCAAGGGCAGATTATCGGTTTTGTAGGCTGGCATACCTAAGGGGGTGCAGTGAGTGTGTATGCCTGATGAGCCCAGAATTTGGGCGAAACACGTGTCGCGTATTCTTTGCATTATTTGACAGTAAAACTTTGCAACATATGTTGCAAAGTTTTACTGTCAAATAATGCAAAGAGTACGCGACACGTGTTTCGCCCTAATACAGTATGTATATATATTTATGTCTGATCAACAATACTAAATATGTCGCACACATTCATTAAAGATATTATTAGTCAGGGTGTATAATAAAGGTGTCTGCAACCCTTATATTGGCGGCATACAGAGAGACAGCAACAGGCACGCGCCAGTCAGCCCAGTGTGTGAGGGGGAGTGCAGTCAGACTTGCTGCCGCACCTCGGGTTTCTCCCCAGTATTTGAACAGGAAATGTGCCAATTTTTTGATTTTGACTATAAAAATGATCAAAATGATTGGAATCGTACAGAAAACAAATTTATAGCACAGACCAGTGGACACATTTATTTTATGTTATCATTATTATTATTTTTTACTTTTCATGATGACCGCAGATCCCTGTAAGCTAGATACTGATAGGTAACGGGCCCCTATAGTGCACTGCTTTGCCCGGGGCGGACTGGCCATTAGGGTATTTGTGCAATGCCCAGTGGGACGCGGACTCTGGTCTGGTCACGAGCCTTCCGGTTAATTAAATAAATTTTATGTACTGGTTACTGTTTGACATTAAAATTAATTTTCTAAACTACTAACCGTTATCTGTCGGGTACTGCGATTTATATAGTCCTATATAATATACCGTATTACGTCATCAAAAATTTGGCCAAAACTGTATGCCCTTTGCCGATTTCTGCACGATACCGCTACATTTCGGTTAGCATATCCATTATTGCAATATTTTGTATCTCATATCTAGTATTTAAATTCTTCGGTGCTAATAATTAGTTTAGATTATGTATTATGCATTTTATTGTTCTCTATTGTTCGCGTGCGCGATGATTAGTTTTCTGCTGCGATTATATTAGTATGATGAAATAAAGTTATAAAGCAAAGGATAGGAATTTTTCATATTAGGACGGAACATTATAGTTTATCGTTAAGTTAATGAACATTTCAATAATGTGAGGTTTTCATTATAACCTCGGTTATCATTTCTTCCATTGTAAATGAGCACCTACTAGCCTACTAGGGTACTGGCACTTGGACATGACATTGACATTTGACATGTACTCTAATAACGTGTAAGCCGTGTTACTACATTTTTATTTTTTATTAAATTTTATTTCTAAGCATGTCGTCAAATTTTGTGTACAGATCAAGTATGGCAACAGTTTAGATAGAGTTCATATCATGGGCTCATAGCGAGCAGCGAGCCGCGTACTCATCACAGATTTTAAGTTTAAATCACAATGAATATCGGGCCGAGTGCATGGGTCGACCTCGTCACCTCACTCGTTGAAGAATAACCGGGCCGGTTTTGAGACCCAGTCCGCTCATGCCCGGGGGCCTATAAGGCTGTTACTCAGCAGAGGAGGAATTGGAGGTAGTCCGGGAGTTCAAGTAACTTAAACACCATACCACGCTGCCTATAACTTGGCAGATTTGTTTTTTTATTGAAGTTATTATTTGAGAATTAAGAACTGAGTAGGAATGACAGTCAAAAAAAATAAATAAATAACGTGCAGCACACAAGTCAACAAACAGCCGCGTCTTCTGTCAATCCTTTCTCGTTCATCGCGCCGTTCTCATGTTTAATGGTTACGGCATCCTTCTTTATGTTTTGGAACAAATCAGTGCATTTGGTGGTCGCGCTCTTCTAACCGTAAGGCAGAGAGGTGAAGTACGCGCTCCTGTCGCGTCGTTTTTTCATCAGCCAGTCGCAGTGCGCGCACGTCCGTGTGTGTGTGTGTGTGTGTGACCGACTGAGTGTCTCCTTCCAGCTCTTTTCTATTTCTTCGGGACGCCTCACAATTCAGCGGCATTCCAGGCAGATCAGCGCACCGCAGGGCGGAGTGGAGCGCGTGGACGACACGCATGAGCGCACAGCTTTCATGTTCTGCCACGGGAAACGCAGCCTTCCGAGTTGGCTTAATCTGAAAAAATTTATAAACAGCGGTGGGCAGGCGGGAAGTTTTGCATTAATCTGGGAGTACGTCTCGTGCTGTTACCCCCCCAACCAACACACACACCCAAACCCCCCCGCCCCCTCCCCCGAAAAAAAAGTAAGGTGTGCATGTTTATGTCTTTAGGCTGCGGGGGTTGGTGGTCGGCGGTCGGGGATTCAGCTGCTCCTGCTTATTATCAAAGGACTGCCTGGATTGTGAAAGCAGTAATAATCAGAGACATGCTTTCAAGGTGGAAGTCACATCTGGATTGGCTTGACTCGCTGCTTTACCTGAGGAGGCGGGCTCCATCAGAATTCCAAGCTGTGCTTTAGGTTTCCCCCTTCGTCTAGTCTGTGCTTGCTGGAGGCTTTTAACACTCACTGACAAAGCATCTGCTTTGCCTGTGCTGCGAGATAAAGAAAACGGGGCAGAGACTGACGGAAAGAACGACAAAAAAAAAAGAATTACGAGAAAAGAAAGAGCAAACTCACGAACGCATGCAGCTGCAGCCCGGTCGCCCATCTGTTCCAATTCCAGATGCAGCCCCGCATTCCACAGGTCGGACGGACGGGCAGCTCGGCACACGGCGCCTTTTCCGCTTTTTAAGCGGCCCTCGCTACAGCAGTTGGAAATCCCGCTAGTGCTCCGCAGTCGACGCAGGCGTTTTACTGGCGGACTCCCCTTCACCGGATGGGGCTTGGAGATTCGATGCTGGTACTGAACGGTTAACAGACGAGCAGGGAAAAGAGCAAAGCAGAAGAAAGCGGAGACCGCGAGGATCAGCCGCAATGTCCAAGCCGACGCGCTTAGCCAGACCCTCGTCGGCAGGCGCAGCTTCTAAGCTTCCTTCGGCAAGGAAAGACGATTTGGGGAGCAGGACGAAAGCAATCAGCTTAGGCGAAAAGCTCCTGAGGACGGGCAGCGAGGGCAACCTGGTGAAGCAGCCGCACAAGCAACAGGTGCAGGCGGCGGAGCAAGCGGCGGTCAGCAAGAGGACTCCTGTCCCGAAAGGTAGGGGGTAGCGACAGTCTCCATTAATACTTCTCGCGAAGCTTAACCGGACTCTGTAACTTTTTATTATTAATTTTTTTTTTGGTATTTGTTCGAGACTCCCAGTCTTTGTGGTCGGTTGTCGTGGTGGTGGTGGTGGTGGGGTGGAGCAGGTTTGAACTGGGCTGGGGTCCAACCTGTTGACAAAAGCTGACAGCGGAGTTGAGCGCTCGTCTTCAAAGCGGCCCGCTGCGCCCTCTTCAGCTGTCAGCTGTGCGCGGTCCTGCCAACATCTTCAGACTGCATGCCTTCGTTTAATCAGATCAATGGCTCTTTAGATATTTCCTAATTCCGTTTTATTTATTTATTTATTTATTTATTATTCGGTGCTTTGCGGACCAGCATTGCCTACACTGCACAGTAGGTCGATTGCACATCCCAGCTGACTCACCGACCCTCCATTCACCCTGGTTCAGGACCAACGTTATCCTGTTCGTAATGGTGCTAAACTGGACATTCAATTGATACCAGCTTATCGCTAAACACCCTTCAACACACACACACGCACAAAACTGCAATTTAAAAAATTTCCAAACAATCTACCTGAGTTTTTTTTAGATTGCACAAGTGAAGACATCCCTCGCTCTGCCACTCTGATCCTTAGGCTTGCCAGTTTTTCCTGTTTCCAGACAGGGGTGTCGCACACAACTCTGGGCCCTTATACATAAGACGTCTCTGTGAGACCCTTTCCTCTGGGTCCATGTCTGTCACACAATACAATACAATTTATTTTTGTGTAGCCCAAAATCTCCCAAGGAGTACGGCAATGGCCTTTAACAGGCCCTGCCTTTTGATAGCCCCCCAGCCTTGACTCTCTAAGAAGACAAGGGAAACCCCCCCCCCCAAAATAAAAACCCTTGTAGGAAAAAATAAATAAATAAAAAAATAAAAATTGCCAAATCCAGGTGTGCAAAGCTTGTCGAGTCAAACCCAAGGAGACTCCTGGCAGGAATGGCTGCCAAAGGGGGCTTAAGTAAAAGGTCTGAATGGCTGTCTGTGTCATTGGGATATTTCAGTTCAGATATTTCAAAATCTCCGTATGGCAAACAAGGTTGTGGTATAAGATGTGGTATGTATGTATATACGATACAATTTATTTTTGTGTAGCCCAAAATCACACAAGGAGTTTTGCAATGGGCTTTAACAGGCCCTGCCTCTTGACAGCCCCCCAGCTTTGACTGTCTAAGAAGACAAGAAAAAACTACTAGTAGGGAAAAAAAATGGAAGAATCCTTGGGAAAGGCAATTCAAAGAGAGACCCCTTTCCAGGTCGGTTGTGCGTGCAGTGGGTGTCAAAAAAAGGGGATAAATACAACACAATAGACAGAACAGAACAGAAGTAATCATCAAAACAATATAATAGTGCAATAGAAATATTACAAGTACAGAGCAGAATTCAACAGATGTTATCATATAATATGTCTCTTTCCTTCCAGGATTCAAAGGAGACTAGAGTTCATGTCTGGGGTCCTCCCTCTGCATGGAGTTTGCATGTTCTCCCCATGTCCATGTGGGTTTTCTCCCGGTGCTCCGGTTTCCTCCCACAGTCCAAAGACATGCAAGTTAGGAGAAATTAGCCCTAGTGTATGCTTGGGGTGTGGGCGTGTGTGTGTTTTGACCCTGTGATGGACTGGTGCCCTCAGCATCATAGGCCCCCGGGGCAAAGCAGTGCACTGGGGGCCCCTTTTTTGATAGCAGAGCAGAAACATACAATGGCATCAGACACATGGTGGGCCTCTATGCTCCTGGGGCCCCCGGGCCAGTGCCCATACGTTAAGATGGCCCACTAATTCTTGTGTAGGGTCGGCCATTTAGGAGGGAGGGAGTGTGGGTGCTCTTACAATAAAGGTGTGTGAGGTACAAAAAACACAGAGCAGTGCCAACATCGCTTCAGAATAGTTCGGGTATCACCGTGTGGTCACATAGGCACAATACACAGAAACAAAAGGCCATGTGCTCCGTGGTTACTCTCTCAGGTGGGCGTTAGCAAATCGTAATCTCTTGGACCAAAAGAGTTTTCCGCATTCAACTTACATGACCAACATTATAAAATACTGGAAATTATGCAGTAAAATCAAGCCCTGACTAAAACGCGAGTATATACAGTATACAAAAAAAAAATCATTTTGGGTAGTCTTCCTTTAAGAACAGATCTGAACTCTACGGGCATTGCCAGGTTTCATTTTGTCCATTGGCTTGCATAGTGGATACCACCACAAAGCATTATGCAGAGCAAGTGATACCATATAACAGGTATGATGGGAGCATCGCACATCATGAAGATCTTTGAGAGGCTCATCCTGAACTGTATTTGTCCTATTGTGGTAGACCACCTGGACCCTCTGCAGTTTGCCTATCAGACAAAGATTAGAGTGGCTGATGCAATTATCTGTCTGCTCCACCAGGCTGGACAAGGCTGGCAGCACAGTGAGGGTTATGTGTTTATATTTCTCCAATGCCTTCAATACCATCCAGTCATCCCTGTTAAGGGGTCACCTCAGAGATATGCAGGTGGATAAGCCTGTGATGTCCTGGATGATGGACTATCATATATATATATATATATATATATATATATATATATATATATATATATATATATATATATATATATATATATATATTATTATTATTATAATTTATACTATATTATACACACACACATATATATATATATATATATATATATATATATATATATGTGTATAATATGCTGTATATTGTGAATTTCCCCTTAATAAAGTATCTATCTATCTATCTATCTATCTATCTATCTATCTATCTATCTATCTATCTATCTATCTATCTACAGTGCATCCAGAAAGTATTCACAGCGCATCACTTTTTCCACATTTTATTATGTTACAGCCTTATTCCAAAATGGATTAAATTCATTTTTTTCCTCAGAATTCTACACACAACACCCCATAATGACAACATGAAAAAAGTTTACTTGAGGTTTTTGCAAATTTATTAAAAATAAAAAAACTGAGAAATCCCATGTACATAAGTATTCACAGCCTTTGCTCAATACTTTGTCGATGCCCCTTTGGCAGCAATTCCAGCCTCAAGTCTTGTTGAATATGATGCCACAAGCTTGGCACACCTATCCTTGGCCAGTTTCGCCCATTCCTCTTTGCAGCACCTCTCAAGCTCCATCAGGTTGGATGGGAAGCGTCGGTGCACAGCCATTTTAAGATCTCTCCAGAGATGTTCAATCGGATTCAAGTCTGGGCTCTGGCTGGGCCACTCAAGGACATTCACAGAGTTGTCCTGACGCCACTCCTTTGATATCTTGGCTGTGTGCTTAGGGTCGTTGTCCTGCTGAAAGATGAACCGTCGCCCCAGTCTGAGGTCAAGAGCGCTCTGGAGCAGGTTTTCATCCAGGATGTCTCTGTACATTGCTGCAGTCATCTTTCCCTTTATCCTGACTAGTCTCACAGTCCCTGCCACTGATCCCCAGTCTCCACAGCATGATGCTGCCACCACCATGCTTCACTGTACGGATGGTATTGTCCTGATGATGAGCGGTGCCTGGTTTCCTCCAAACGTGACGCCTGGCATTCACACCAAAGAGTTCAATCTTTGTCTCATCAGACCAGAGAATTTTCTTTTTCATGGTCTGAGTGTCCTTCAGGTGCCTTTTGGCAAACTCCAGGCGGGCTGCCATGTGCCTTTTACTAAGGAGTGGCTTCCATCTGGCCACTCTACCATACAGGCCTGATTGGTGGATTGCTGCAGAGATGGTTGTCCTTCTGGAAGGTTCTCCTCTCTCCATAGAGGACCTCTGGAGCTCTGACAGAGTGCTCATCGGGTTCTTGGTCACCTCCCTGACTAAGGCCCTTCTCCACCAATCGCTCAGTTTAGATGGCCGGCCAGCTCTAGGAAGAGTCCTGGTGGTTTCGAATTTCTTCCACTTACGGATGATGGAGGCCACTGTGCTCATTGGGACCTTCAAAGCAGCAGAAATGTTTCTGTAACCTTCCCCAGGTTTGTGCCTCCAGACAATCCTGTCTCGGAGGTCTACAGACAATTCCTTTGACTTCATGCTTGGTTTGTGCTCTGACATGAACTGTCAACTGTGGGACCTTTATAGACAGGTGTGTGCCTTTCCAAATCATGTCCAGTCAACTGAATTTACCACAGGTGGACTCCAATGAAGCTGCAGAAACATCTCAAGGATGATCAGGGGAAACAGGAGGCACCTGAGCTCAATTTTGAGCTTCGTGGCAAAGGCTGTGAATACTTATGTACATGAGCTTTCTCAATTTTTTTATTTTTAATAAATTTGCAAAAATCTCAAGTAAACTTTTTTCACGTTGTCATTATGGGGTGTTGTGTGTAGAATTCTGAGGGGAAAAAATGAATTTAATCCATTTTGGAATAAGGCTGTAACATAACAAAATGTGGAAAAAGTGATGCGCTGTGAATACTTTCTGGATGCACTCTATCTATCTATCTATCTATCTATCTATCTATCTATCTATCTATCTATCTATCTATCTATCTATCTATCTATCTATCTATCTATCTATCTATCTATCTATCTATCTATCTATCTCACATATCACAGTTTGTGAGTCTCAAGGACTGTGTGAGCAACAATTAAGCACCACAAGGATCAGACCAGCCACCTCGTCTCTTCACTCTGTGTACCTCTGACTACAAATATAAGAGCAGGTCAGGTCACTTGAAGAAGTTCTCAGATGATTCTGCACTTATGGGGTGTGTTGATAAGGGTGATGAGACAGAGGAGTAGAGTCGGGGGGAGAACATTGAGAATTGTCTGCAACTTAACATCAGCAAAACTATGGAGCTGCTTACTGAGTATCACTGCACCAAAGTGATTTGATGTCCAGTCACTTTTCAGGAGTACATGTCGAGGTGGTCAACTACTACAAGCACATGGGGGTCCACATTAATGACAGGTTGGACTGGTCTCATGTTGCAGAGGAATTGTAGAATAAAGGGAAGAGCTGACTATTTGTTCTTAGGAGATTGCGTTCCTTTAGTGTGTGAAGTGACATCCTTCACATCTTTTACAAGTCTGTGATGGCCTGTGTGGAGTGCTGGGCTAGTGATGTCACTTCAAGGGACCCACCGAGTCAGCAAGCTAACTAAAAGAGCAGACTCAGTTATGGGGTGGAGGTCATAGCAAAGGAGAGAATGAAAACAAAACAGAGTGCCATTATGAACAAAGCTGCACATCCTCTGTGTGACACACCAAAACTGAGGACTTACGCCAATGAATTATTCAGCAGAAGTGTTTGTCTCCTATCAAGTGTCATTTCTTGAAAAGGGTGATTTCTTGGAAAGAACAAAATGATCCTAAAAAGTAATTTTAGGGCAAATATGTAAATAATCTCCAATGCCTAACACCTCTGTTGTTCTGCTGGCTTTGACTTTCTGAAGCCGGCTTTCATAGGCAGCTTCTGCTACTACAAATCATAGGGAGAAACTTAAGGGTCCTAACATGACTTCTGCATTATTTCTCATATACAGTAACTAAACCAGCAGCTTCCGGCCTCTTCTATGCCCTATACCCTTAGCAAATGTTTGATTTATGTTCACCCCTCCTGCAAAAACTAATATCATATTTGAAGATGAACAATTCAAATTTTTCATTTTTGAACCACTAATTGGACTCAGACAAGCAAACTTTTTACACAGTGTGTAAAATTTAAATATAAATTGAGCAATTCACCTTTACAGATCTCCATCCATCCATCCATTTTCCAACCTGCTGAATCCGAACACAGGGTCACGGGGGTCTTCTGGAGCCAATCCCAGCCAACACAGGGCACAAGGCAGGAACCAATCCTGGGCGGGGTGCCAACCCACCGCAGGACACACACAAACACCAAGCACACACTAGGGCCAATTTAGAATCGCCAATCCACCTAACCTGCATGTCTTTGGACTGTGGGAGGAAACCGGAGCGCCCGGAGGAAACCCACGCAGACACGGGGAGAACATGCAAACTCCACGCAGGGAGGACCCGGGAAGCGAACCCAGGTCCCCAGACCTCCCAACTGCGAGGCAGCAGCGCTACCCACTGCGCCACCGTGCCGCCCCCTTTACAGATCTCAATAATCTTAATAATAAATTAGCGATCGAGGGATCTGAGGTATTGGGGACACCCCCGTGAAGCAAAGTCGAATAGATTTTTCCCCCGATAAGACCTGCACTTTTGAAATAGCTGAGCTACTGCCAGGACCACCAACCGAAGAGATGGGCTGAGCATAAACAGCAGGTGTTGCATGTCCAAGTCAGAAGAAGATAAAAATGTCAATCACATCTCGGAATCAGTGACGTTTCACAAACAGTTTGGGAGCATTCACTGATATATGCCGTGGCCGCACCCACCCCACGAAGAAACCCCTCAGGGTCCCAAATTAGGACCCACAGAACTTGCGCAGAAATCAATTCCAGACCGCGGCCTTTTTTAACGGATCATTGCAAGGTCCAAACTTTATTCTCTTTAAAACAACAAATGATTCGCCTTTACGCACGCTCCTCCCAAAGCGTGGAAACCGCGAGTACGCGCATTTCTGCGACTCATTCACAGGTCACAGTGACGAGCACAATGCTTGATTCTTGTATAGAACAAGAGCGCTGAAGTAACAAATGGCATACAGATGACGGCACACACTCTTAAAAATGTGTGTTCTTTAATATCATTTTGCGGTTCTTTGCTGGGTAGAGCCCTTGCTTGACCAAGCACCATTTCATTCTGAGACGGCTTCTTTGCATATGAAGTGGGTTCCTTGTGTTTTAAAATATTTCCTAATACGTAGAAAAAAACAAAAGACAGAAATATTTTAATGGATGGTATAGGCAACCCAGTAGTACACTAACCGATTGAGAACATTAGCTTCTGAGATAGATAGATACTTTATTAATCCATCCATCCATCCATCCATTTTCCAACCCGCTGAATCCGAACACAGGGTCACGGGGGTCTGCTGGAGCCAATCCCAGCCAACACAGGGCACAAGGCAGGAAACAATCCTGGGCAGGGTGCCAACCCACCGCAGGACACACACAAACACAGCCACCCACCAAGCACACACTAGGGCCAATTTAGAATCACCAATCCACCTAACCTGCATGTCTTTTGGACTGTGGGAGGAAACCGGAGCGCCCGGAGGAAACCCACGCAGACACGGGGAGAACATGCAAACTCCACGCAGGGAGGACCCGGGAATCGAACCCAGGTCCCCAGATCACCCAACTGCGAGGCAGCAGCGCTACCCACTGCGTCACCGTGCCGCCCTACTTTATTAATCCCAAGGGGAAATTCACATGTGATTGTGTGCTGCGCGAGTCCTTATAAAACCAGTTGCCATTGGTATTTGACAAATCTGTCATCATCTATTCAAGGCTGCTTACTGTGTGGATCCCGTTAGGGGTCTCAATAAATAAAGGGTCTTTCTGGAACTGTGGATGGATCTTTTGGGAACCAAAAATGGTTTAGCTATGGCATTGCTCTGAAGAACCACTGCAGTGCCAGGTTATTTTGTAACATAGGGCAAGCTTATTAGTGTGCCAACTGACTGTTCGGTAGCTAGCCCGTGCGGCTGGATTCCACGAAAGCCCCAAACCCGACTGTCCCCGCTAATGATCTGCGCCCTATAGGCGAATGCCTTTATTTGCCTTAATGGTGGCCACTCGGGCACTTTTACTTTTAAGTGGCAGTGAAGATAGATAAAGTCGGACAACGCGCCTCTCTCAGTTTTCCCGAACCGCGACGCAGCCTTCTTTGTCGCGCCCCTTGAAATGCCATCCCGCACCCCAAGTTGGCAACCCCTGAACTATAAATAAATAAAAATAATAAAACATGCCTTAAAGGAGTTATGAGTTAATACAAAAATGGGTGCAGGTAAAATGTAAGGTAAGACCATTTAAGGATAACGTGAATTATATTATGGTGTGTAAAGAGTCTCAAAGTGAGAAGCGCTATATAAAATAAGGCTTTAATACAGCATGATTGGCCATAATATTATAAGTATAAAAGATATTAGTCTAATAAGAAATGGACGGCAGTTTGATTTAAATCAGAAACAAAGGTCTGAAAGTCGGAGGCGACGGCGCTCTCGGTTACTGCGCGTGTAATCCAATCTCGTTACGGTGACTTTGTTCTCCCCCCCGACCCCCTTTCTCTTTTGTTTTTTTCCTCGTACTTAACACTCTTGGCGTACAGATGCGTTTCCTCCGAGCCGGTCTTGCTCCTTCATATTTCCCTAGAGGTGATAAGAATACATTTAAAGACTTAAAATCAGAGATGTCGGGCACAGGGGAGACTTGAAGCGGATGCCATTCAAATCACGTCGACGCCATTCCTAGACTTCAAAGCACTGCGCCAGTGGACTCTTCAGAAGTTTGGCGCACTGAGAGTTTTGCTTAAAAGTCACGTGCAAAAAAAAAAAAGGACAAATAAATAAATAAATGGACTTTTTTTTTATTTTTATTTTTAAATTTTTTTCTCTCCTAAGTCCCAGCGATGTCCACGCCGCTTATTTCCTCTGTAGAAATCCATGGGTCAGCCGGCGGCATGGACTCCGCATAGATCTGGTACTTACTTTGAACAAAGACTTAGGTCACCTCAAGAGAATAAACATCTAAGACATCAACCTCGTGTTTAAGACTGCTTTATTGTTTATTCTTCTGATTAATTCTTTATTCATTTCGCATGACTGCAAAAAAAGTTGTAAGGGGGCCACCCTTTAGTTCACAAGAAGGTCACGGTTTACTTTTACATCTAAAATGCTCCTCACGGGACCTTAGACTGAGGCATTTTAAGCTAACGGAGAGATTAACCACGTTGAGTTAATCGATTTAAATTAAAGCGTTCTAATTGCTGGACAGCTTATAGTGGACCGCTGCCCACCCGGACACAGAGGTCAAGTTTGGTGAAATAAAGTTGAGGAATTCATTAATAATGGTGAAGGGGGTTCGTTTTATTCGTTTGGGAAGTCTTGCTTTTCTCGTTGTAACTTTATGTAACAAGACTGGGAAATGATGATTCGGAATGCAGCGAGATGTCTGGTGGGCACATGTCACCCCTCTTTTGTAGATCACTACATGGGCCCCCTGTGGCAGTACACGTTAAGTTCAAATCCTTGATGTGTCCCTACAGAGTCGTCACCATGAACTACTAGAGAGTTCCAACAGGGACTCAAGATGCCGTGCTATAGAGGGGGAGAAACCGCCAACCCCTCACAAAAGGACAAACTTTAAACCTTTATAAATACAATGATTTCTTTGTCAAAAGCTTTGTTAAGCAAAAATAAGCCCAGAAGAGCACAAAGGCAAAAGGAGTTGCCTGAAACAGCAAATCAATTCTGAGCAAACAACTTCCAATACACAATCTGGGAGGATTAGAGGCGGTTGAAGTGGTTCTCCGCTCACTATGAAGTACCAAGAAAGGTGCTGTATACATGTAAAGAATTATTATTAGTATTATTTCTAGTATTAAAGTCAAAAAACGGGGCAAGTGTTTCCAACGAGGAGTTCAAAGCACCTGAGTGTCACAATAATTTACAAAAATGACCACTAGAGGGGGAAATCCCTTCAACAACCCCGGCCAGATATAAAAACAACCACATAGGATCTTCACAACATCACAAAAATGCTCCATAATTAGATGAACCTTTGTAGAGCACGCAAGGCAAAAAGGAGCTGCCAACAAGAGCAATCCAAGGTGAACAAATCAGTCAGGGTTCGTCATCTTGCTGGGGTTCAGATTCATGTTTTGTGTCTCTTTTGTTCATTTGTGATTCTTTTCTTTATATTGTTTATTTACATCATTCTTTATTTTTGATTTTGTTTCTCTCTAAATATAGTAGCCTGTAGGGTGCGCCACCAAGCCACAGACACCAACACATCCATCACAGTCCCAGGTTCAAATACATGTTTTTTGTTTATTAACACAGTACCTTTACACATAAACAAGATCCAAGTTTATTTACCCCTACTTCCACTTCTCCGTGTGAGTGTTGCCTTCTCCCTCCCGACTCCAACTTGGACCCGAGAGTACTGCCGGTGCAATAAACTGAATAGCGGAAGCAATTCCAGGTCATACAGAAGTCCCACAAAAACAGGGAGTTCTTCTCCCTACAGCACCCACTGGTGGGACAGAAGCACCACAACAGACTACAAATCCCATGGATCCCTGCGGGTGCCCATACTGGGTCAATGCATCTGTTGTACTGGGGAGAAATGGTTTTGGATAGACAGTCTCTCCTTGTCCATCCACTATGGCCTCCCAGCCAGAAACAGCACCAACTTACCCAGGATGCTGGTGGTCCATCCAACTTGGCACCTACAATATTATACATACAGTATATATATGCAAGTAAAGCTCTGTGATATGGTATATATATATATATGAGCTCCAAGTCCTTTCAGATGTCATACGCCTTTTACTCTAGAGTTGCTTCTGTCCACACTACCATAAACGTCTGATTGATGGAGTGCTGCTGAGACGGTCGTCCTTCAAACAGGTTCTCCCTGCTGCATTAGAGTGATCATTGGGACCTACGTGCATTGGGACTCCCAGTCATGACAGTGACAAATGCAATTCATGTGTCTCTGTTATATGATTTTTGGTATGGGAGTCTTATAAGCAGTGTTAATGTTTGTGATGCGCTATCTGTTGGAATGATACATGCAATACATTTTATTTCTACAAATGTTTGTGATGTGCCATCTATTGGAATGACAAATGCTATACATTTTATTTCTACAAATGTTTGTGATGCACCATCTGTTGGAATGACAAATGCAATGCATATTATTTCTACAAATGTTTGTGATGCGCCATCTATTGGAATGACAAATGCAATGCATATTATTACCATAAATGTTTGTGATGCGCCATCTATTGGAATGACAAATACAATACATTTTATTTATACAAATGTTTGTGATGCGCCATCTGTTGGAATGACAAATGCATTTTATTTCTAGAAATGTTTCTGACATGCCATCTGTTGGAATGCCAGAGACCTAGCAGATGGATACACAGTCACTTGCCCATTTATTAAGGTGGATAGCACCTTTCACAATAAACTAAAACACCAAGTGCTTTCAAAATTGTGAATGAACAATATGTCATATTAGATATTGTGACCACTGGGGTCTCGGCCATCTTCCTGATCAAGGCCCTTCTTGTCTAGTTCTTGAGTTTGGCCAGAAGACCAAGTGTATGAATGGTCCTGCTGGCTCCAATCTTTTGCCCGATTTTTCCAATTTTTGAGGCCACTGTTCTTCTGGGAACACTCAAAGCTTTACAGAACTCTCAATCCCCTTGTGTGCTTTTCTAAATGAGGCCCAACCAATTCAGTTATCCACAGGTGGACTCCAATCAAGTCCTCAACCCATCTGAAGGAGAATTTGAGCAAATGGGAGGCACCTGAGTACAATTTGAAAGTGCCACAGCAGAGTGTCTCTGAGTACTTCTAGGAAGATAAGATTTCAGTTTTTGATTTTTAGTAAATTTGCAAACCTTTCTGAAGAGCACTCTTCATGTGGTCATTATGAGTTACTGAGTGTTGTCTCAATTTCAAATTAAAATCTACAGCACAATAAAGTGTGTAGAACTTGTAGAATGGGTCGGAATACTTTCTCAGCCCTGGATCAAAGAAGAAACGCCACAGTCTGGATATTTGTATGATTTAAACTACCAAGGTGCTACCACCGAGTCTCATTCATTTCGTGCTTATGCCCGGGCCCCAAACCTTCACATTCCACAGTCTGTGTCACAGGGTGCGTTTTTCACCAGGGGGCCTAACTGGAAGGAGAGGTGCTGACACCTTGTTTGGTTTAGACTGACTGATGGTGTGTTTTTTTCCTCCGAGTATGGGAGGTGTGTGTGTGTGTGTTGGAGCTCAGGGGATTATGACTGAAATAAAAGTCATCATTCCAAACCCTCACATTATGAATGGTCTGCTCAGATGAGCTCCATGGATGATTTCCTTGCCTCTGACTCAGTTCAAAACTTTCAGAAGGTGACTTTTTGATGCCCTCCCCCCCCTCACTGACTCCATTTCCACCTCTGGCTATTAAATCATCCACTACCAGCTGCATAATTTTTTATTTGTTATGCACTGTTTACAAACTTAAATATGTACTAACTGTACATGTAGAAATAATAAATAATAATTTTCTCAGTTCTCAAAGTGCTCTCCACACCTTGAGGATCAGGAATGTGACCCCATGATTTCCGTGCTGCAAGGCAGCAGTGCCACCTGTGTTCTGAGTAACCAATGTCGACCTCACTGTTAACTTTACAGCACACCATCTATTGGAATGTATTTTGTAATGCATATAGAAATAAAATTAATTGCATTTGTCATTCCAACAGATGGTGCATCACAAACATTTGTGGTATTAAAACATAGTAGCCAACCCGCGGCGTATATTATGTATTGATGGGTGAACACTTCCTGAAAGACACAGTTGTCCAAATGGGGTTGGTTTTGAGGATACGACTGTAGGTAAATGAAAAGATGGAACTCTGGAGAGGGCAACATACAATACAGCGTTTTACACGCTGCATACAGCGATTCACATCGAAGCATAGACACTGCTAAGACCATGGGATACCCCATGCAAACTGTTTTACACGCTGCATACAGCGATTCACATCCGCGACAAATATGATTCTTCTTAGATGATCCTGTCGCATCCACCCTCGCTCTTGAAGCATACACACTGCCTGGCCATGTGCCCGCTTGCAAGAGCAACTAACAGAGACCCACCCACCAACTGTAAGACCATGGGATACCCCTCGCAAACTGTTTTACACGCCGCAAACAGCGATTCACATCTGTGACAAACATGCTGCTTCTTATGGGGTGGGTTTGAGGATATGACTGTAAGGGAACTCTGGAGAGAGCAACATTATCCATGACGGAAAACTGGAGGACCACCGCCGCGCCCCCATCTCCCAGAGCGAGGGACGGGGCTGGACGGCAGTCGCGCGCGGAGGGCGGAACGCCCAGTGAGGACGATGTGTTAATGGGTGAACAGTCATCTCTTAGTCATCGTTCAGTACGCACTGCCTGCTCATGTGCCCGCCCCCAACTCCTCACCTGAGTCGCTTTGGTCTGTGTAAAGTCCACATGCACTTGTGAGTCACGTAGACTTCATTTTCCAAACGCCGCCTCAGTCAGTTTCACATCTGCTACAGTCCACATGCACCTCTGAGCCACGTTGACTTTTCATCGTTCTGTTTGTCCGGGCCGGGTGAGGTTTCACATGTTGAGTCTAATTAAGCCAAAGGCTCAACACCTGGTGGTGCCCTTCCGTCAATTCCTTTAAGTTTCAGCTTTGCAACCATACTCCCCCCGGAACCCAAAGACTTTGGTTGCCCGGCGGATCATATGAATAACGCCGTCAGATTGCCAGTCGGCATCGTTTATGGTCGGAACTACGATGGTATGTGATCGTCTTCGAACCTTCGACTTTCGTTCTTGATTAATGGAAACATTGTTGGCAAATGCTTTCGCTCTCACGCGAATTGTTGGTGGGTGGGGCTCTGACGTGCGTTTGCCATGGTCAGCTGCTTAGTGAATTGTTGGTTGCCGGGGCTCTGTGAGTTGGCGGGCGTGGCTGTCTTGCATGCGTCTTGCTTGCCATGGACTTAGTGAATTATATATATAGATAGCATTTGTCATTCCAACATATGGCACATCACAAACAATTGTAATAAAATGTATAGTATTTGTCATTCCAACAGATTGTGCATCACAAACATGCATGGTATTAAAATGTATTACATTTGTCATTCCAACAGATGGTGCATCACAAACATTTAGGTATTAAAATGTATTGCATTTGTCATTCCAACATATGGTGCATCATAAACATTTATGGTATTAAAATGTATTGCATTTGTCATTCCAACATATGGTGCGTCACAAACATTTGTGGTATTAAAATGTATAGCATTTGTCATTCCAACATATGGCCCATCACAAACAATTGTGATAATAAAATGTATAGCATTTGTCATTCCAACAGATGGCACATCACAAACATTTAGGTATTAAAATGTATTGCATTTGTCATTCCAACAGATTGCATGTCATAAACATTTGTAGTAATAAAATGTATAGCATTTGTCATTCCAACAGATTGTGCATCACAAACATTTATGATGATAAAATGTATAGCATTTGTCATTGCAACAGATGGTCCATCACAAACATTTATGGTATTAAGATGCATTGCATTTGTCATTCCAACATATGGTGCATCACAAACATTTGTGGTATTAAAATGTATAGCATTTGTCATTCCAACATATGGCCCATCACAAAAAATTGTGGTAATATATAGCATTTGTCATTCCAACATATGACGCATCACAAACATTTATGGTAATAAAATGTATAGCATTTGTCATTCCAACATATGACGCATCACAAACATTTATGGTAATAAAATGTATAGCATTTGTCATTCCAACAGATTGTGCATCACAAACATTTATGATGATAAAATGTATTGCATTTATCAATCCAACAGATGGTCCATCACAAACATTTATGGTATTAAAATGTATTGCATTTGTTATTCCAACATATGACGCATCACAAGCATTTATGGTAATAAAATGTATAGCATTTGTCATTGCAACAGATTCTGCATCACAAATATTTGTAGTAATAAAGTGCATTACTACAAGTGTCTGTGATGTGCTATCTGTTGGAAAGACTGTTACATTTCACCTCGAGGTCCTCCCTTGACTTGGGTTCAAAGTCTTCTTTTGTGTCTTTTTTTTTTGTTCAATTTTGAGTCATTGATGTATGCTAAATATTACTTTTGTTTATTATCTACCTTGCTTTCTATGCCTGTGCCATATGTTTTTTGGGTAGTCCCCCAAGAGGTGGAGCCACCTGCCAATCACTTCCATGGAACTGCCCTCCACCTTCTAAATCCAGAGTCTCCCACAGTTCCTATTAGTTCATTCTGAATATACTAGGGAGTTGTTGTGAGTTCTTGTGTTTTGTGTTTCTGGTATGTTTTTTTGATTCACCAGATTTTTTGAATTGATGCTCTGTTTTGACTTCGTGTTTGGCTTACTGTATTGAAACGTTGGTCGCATTGGATTGCCTTATTGTTCTCCATGGAGCTTCATTGGTGTTGAAGAGCATTTTTCATGATATTAAACTTTTATTATATAAAGATTCTACGATGCTCTTTTTGTGTCTAGCCGGGGTTTTTGACCGGATTTTCCCCTCCAGTGGAACTACTTTTGGGACATACGTGCTTTGGGATTCCCAGTCACGACAATGACAAATGCAATGCGTGTGTTTCTGTTATATGGCATTTGGTATGGGAGTCAAATAAGCAGTGTTAATGTTTGTGATGGTGGCACAGTGGGTAGCGCTGCTGCCTCGTAGTTAGAAGACCCGGGTTCACTTCCCGGGTCCTCCCTGCGTGGAGTTTGCATGTTCTCCCCGTGTCTGTGTGGGTTTCCTCTGGGTACTCCGGTTTCCTCCCACAGTCCAAAGACATGCAGGTTAGGTGCATTGGCGATATTAAATTGTCCCTAGTGTGTGCTTGGTGTGTGTGTGCACGCCCTGCGGTGGGCTGGCACCCTGCCCGGGGTTTGGTTCCTGCCTTGTGCCCTGTGTTGGCTGGGATTGGCTCCAGCAGACCCCCGTGACCCTGTAGTTAGGATATAGCGGGTTGGATACTGGATGGATGGATGTTTGTGATGCACCATCTGTTGGAATGATAGAGGCATAACAATCAGATGGATACACAGATTCACAGTCACTTGTCCATTTATTAAGGTGGATAGCACCTTTCACAATTAACTGAATCATCAAGTGTTTTCCAAATTTTGAATTAACAATATATCATATTAGGTATTGTGTGGGCTAGTTTCCATTCTAACACTTAGACTGTGGGGTTTCCTTACACTTTTCTTCTTGCACCCTAAACTTGCTCTTCTTAGTGACTTCCACACCCATGCCTTGATGATCATTAGAACAGGGGAGAGGGCTGTCCCCCTTTGAGACTCACAGGTGATCGTCATAGCAGAGCAGGGGTCCCCCTTTTGGAGAATCCCCACCGATTGGCCTAGTGGGGCTACAGTGGACGGGTCACCCTTCAGGATTCACAGATGATCGTCATGGCCGAGCGAGGGAAATTACAGTTGCTGAATCGACTTGCAGCGACCCACCACAACACATTTCACAAACCATATGGGACCCATTCCCGTTACATACAGTGGTGGCTCGTAACCCTAGACCACCCAACGCCACAACGCATACTTCAGGAAATCCTGGCCTTCTGTGATCTTCTCTCCCACACCCTTTAAAAATGTCTCGAGTGCGGCTTTACCCCACACTGACCTCTTTATCTCTTTAATCCCCGCCGTGTCTGCCTTTTACTCTCCGTCCCATCTCCACGTGTTCTCCTGATAACTGAAATGTAGACGCACAGCCCACTGCCTCCCACCTGCCTTGGCTCAAATGAACACAAACCCAAAAGCAAATCGGAGCCGTGGTCTGTAGTGTAAAGGCTTCAGGGTGCTTCATCTCCCGACTGAGATGCCTTCTTCCGGGCAGCGCCCTGCTTTTATAGCTCGTGGACCGGAAGGGGCGGAGTCAGTTGCCCTCAGTGGGCGCCTTCTTAGAGTTGTGGATGGAAAAACGAGACAGCAGAGTCCGCTGTCGTGCCCCCTGGTGTCCCGGGGTGGTAGTGCTTAGCTTTTTACAAGCCCAGAAAATGACCCTCTGATGCGAGTGCATGATGGTGGACAGCTGTTCTCAGTTCTCTGCAGAGATGTTTTATTGGGTTCAAGTCCAGCCTCGGGACATTTAGTTTGTTTTTTTTTTTTTTTTGGCTTTGTGCTTAGGGTCATTGTCCTGTCAGAGGATGAACCTTCAGCCCAGTCTGGGGTCCAGAGTACTCTGGAGCAGGTTTGCATTAAGGACTTATCTCCATACTGTGGTCCAATCAGCTTTGTCTCAACCCTGACTAGTCTCCCAATCCCTGACGCCACTCTCGGCGCGATGCTGCCACCACCTTGGCATTGCACAGATGACGAGCCGTGTCTGTTTCCTCCAGACGTAATGCTTGGAATTGAGGCCGATCAGTCCAGTCTTGGCTTCATCAAGACAGAGAACCTTGTTTCCTACCATCTAAAAGTCCTTTACTGTAAGTGTCTCTCTGCAGACTCCATGCGGGCCTTCAAACTGTATGTCCTTTACTGAGGAGACCCTTCTGTCTGGCCACCCAGATCAGTGGAGTGTTGCAGTCATGGTTGTCCTTCTGGACATATCCCCCACATCCAAGAGAGTCCTCCAGAGCTCAGAGTGTTGTAATCATGCTCGTCCTTCTGGAAGTTTCTCATATATCCACGGGGTCCTCCAAGAGCTTAGAGTGTTAAGGTCATGGCTGTCCTTCTGGAAGTTTCTCCCACATCCAATGTGGTCCTCCAGTGCTCAGAGTGTTGCAGTCATGGTTCTCTTTCTGGAAGTTTCTCCCACATCCAAGGGGGTCCACCAGAGCTCAGAGTGTTGCAGTCATGGTTCTCTTTCTGGAAGTTTCTCCCACATCCAAGGGGGTCCACCAGAGCTCAGCGTGTTGCAGTCATGGTTCTCTTTCTGGAAGTTTCTCCCACATCCAAGGGGGTCCACCAGAGCTCAGCGTGTTGCAGTCATGGTTCTCCTTCTGGAACTTACCCCCACATCCAAGGGGGTCCACCAGAGCTCAGAGTGTTGCAGTCATGGTTCTCTTTCTGGAAGTTTCTCCCATATCCTTGGGGGTCCTCCAGAGCTTGGAGTGTTGCAGTCATGCTTCTCCTTCTGGAAGTTTCTCCCATATCTATGGGGGTCCTCCAGAGCTTGGAGGGTTGTAGTCATGGATGTCCTTCTGGAAGTCTCTCTCATATCCAAGTAGGTCCTCCAGAGCTCGAAGTGTTTCAGTCATGGTTCTCCTTCAGGAGGTTTCCCCCATAACCACGGGGGTCCTCCAGAGCTCAGAGTGTTGCAGTCATGGTTGTCCTTCTGGATGTATCCCCCACATCCAAGGGAGTCCTTCAGAGCTCAGAGTGTTGTAGTAATGCTCGTCCTTCTGGAAGTTTCTCTTATATCCACGGGGTCCTCCAGAGCTTAGAGTGTTAAGGTCATGGCTGTCCTTTTGGAAGTTTCTCCTACATCCAAGGGGGTCCTCCAGAGCTCAGAGTGTTGCAGTCATGATTATCCTTCTGGAAGTTTCTCCCATATCCATGGGGGTCCTCCAGAGTTTGGAGTGTTGCAGTCATGCTTCTCCTTCTGGAAGTTTCTCCCATATCTATGGGGGTCCTCCAGAGCTCGGAGTGTTGTAGTCATGGTTGTCTTTCTGGAAGTTTCTCTCATATCCACGTAGGTCCTCCAGAGCTCGAAGTGTTGCAGTCATGGTTATCCTTCTGGAAGTTTATCAATAGAATGAGATGCTTCTGAGCCAAATTTCAAGTGTCATAGCAAAGGGTCTTATTATTTGTGTCAATGGGAGATTTCAGTTTTTTTAGTTTTATGAAATCTGCGAACATTTCTATAATCCTCTTTTTGCTTTGTCATTTTAGGGTATTGAGTTTTGCTTGATGAGGAAAAAAATGAATTTAATCAATTCTAGCACAAGACAATGTGAAAATGAAGGGGGCTGAAGACTTCCCGAGGGCAGCGTGAATGTCATTTCAGGACTTGCTTATTGATGTAGTTTCTGATCGGTTCTTGCATAAGGAGAATAAATGAGGGACCTGATCTACAAGTGTAGAGTCCGGTAGGCTATTTCTTCTCTCTACTGTACCGTATGGGTGATTGAAATCCAATTGCCTCGCTACGCGTCCTTTATGTTGAAACGTGAGAGGAAGTCAAGCAGACAGAAACTGCTGTTTATGAGAAACGGAGCCACATTCCTGTGTTTGGTCCTCCGCCGAGGTGCAGGGAGCGTGAAGCGACATGTTTTGCTTTGTCACTGATGCTTTTATTGGCCTGTGCCTGAAATGCCGGAGTCGCGTGGAAACGTCTGCCAGGTGATTCTGCAAGAGTGACAGAAATCTAAATTCTTCATGTCGATGAGAAACATCTATATAAAGAAAAAAAAATACATAAAATAATCTTAGGTGCTCTGTGGTGGGCTGGCACCCTGTCCGGGGTTTGTTTCCTGCCTTGTGCCCTGTGTTGGCTGGGATTGGCTCGAGCAGACCCCTGTGTTAGGATATAGCGGGTTGGAAACTGACTGACTGACTAAATGTTTGTTATGTGCCATCTGTTGGAATGACAAATGCAATACATTTTATTACCATGAATGTTTGGGATGCGCCATCTGTTGGAATGAAAAATGAAATACACTTTATTATCATAAATGCTTTGGATGCGCCATCTTTTGGAATGACAAGTGCTATACAGGGTTTGCACCCTGTGCTGGCTGGGATTGGCTCCAGCAGACCCCCGTGACCCTGTGTTAGGATATAGCAGGTTGGACAATGACTGACTGACTGATGACTATATAAACTCTTAAAAGTTTTTTTTTTGTTAGTTGTGGAGATATCTCTCTATTATCAAAAAAATCTTGCAACGAGACATGATATTTTGAAGAGAGACAGAGAGACACTTTCACATGACGCGAGACGGACAAGTCATGTCGTACATACAGCCTTTGGAAGCAAGTCCTATGATACACATGCAGAGCAGGTTAGAGATGATGGAAGTAGGAAAATTGGAAAGTCTCACAGAAAAAAGGAGAGTAAAGAGCGCAAACAAATGGAAAATATTACTCTGTGAAATAAAGGAACAGAGAAAAGAGATCACAGAGTGTTTGGGGATGTCAGGGGGACAAGAAGGTGCTGTACAGGCTTTTAAATGATCGCAGCGCCACACGAAATACAGATCATGCGGCATAGCAGGAGCAGCAAGCCAGCAGCTGATTGAGCAAAGAGGAGGTAAAAAAAAATGGATGGATGGATGGAGGTAAAAAAAAAAAAAATGTTTTGGTTTCCCATTGTATTACCGTTTAAGAGGGGGTTTCGGAGGGGCTGCCATGTCTCCTTGGGGTGAGTTCAGCCCCCCTCTTCACAATGGTGCGTGGCGCCTAAGGGGTTGGCGAGCGAAGCCCCCTAGTATTTAATATAAATAGAATTCTATAGGGTGGCACGGTGGTGCAGTGGGTGGCGCTGCAGCCTTGCAGTTAGGAGACTTGGGTTCGCTTCTCGGGTCCTCCCTGCGTGGAGTTTGCATGTTCTCCCCGTGTCTGCGTGGGTTTCCTCCCACAGTCCAAAGACATGCAGGTTAGGTGCATTGGCGATTCTAAATTGTCCCTAGTGTGTGCTTGGTGTGTGTGTGTGTGTGTGCACCCTGTGGTGGGCTGGTGCCTTGCCCGGGGTTTGTTTCCTGCCTTGTGCCCTGTGTTGACTGGGGTTGGCTCCAGCAGACCCCCGTGACCCTGTGGTTAATAATAAATAATAATAATAATAATTCATTACATTTATATAGCGCTTTTCTCAGTACTCAAAGCGCTATCCACACAGGGAGGAACCGGGAAGTGAACCCACAATCTTCCACAGTCTCCTTATTGCAAAGCAGCAGCACTACCACTGTGCCACCTGTTAGGGCCACCTGGTTAGGATATAGTGGGTTGGATAATGGATGGATGGATGGATGGATGGAATTCTATATTCAGGACTAGCGTCCTAGAGCCTTGGCCTTCGGGCTTCGGGCTTCTAACCCCTAACCTAATCCTAGGAGTAATTAGAAGTCACTTGATAAATACAGGCATGGGTCTAGGACAGGGGTGGGCAGATTCAGTCCTGGAGGGCCGCAGTGGTTGCAGGTTTTTGTTCCAATCCAGCTGCTTAATTAAAAACCAATCCTTGTCAATTATTTAATTGCATGGCTTGTTAGTGCTTTAACTCTGCCATGTCAGGTCATTCTCATATCCTAGATTTATTTTCCTTTCTAAGGATATCATCCAAATGATTTGAAGTCTAAAACAGATAAGTAATTCTCAGTGCTTCACTTTTTTCTCTTCACTTTCCTTCCAAGTATTTAATTAAACCAAATAGTGCGTGATAAATACACACAGGTGTAAATGGTAACAAGCTAAGTGGAGAAATGCTGGTCTCTTTTGTCATTTGCATGGTATTGCTAATTAGGAGCAATTAAAAACCAAGAATACAGCTGTTTAAGACTAAAATAAGCAATAAGGGTTCAAAATCTTAACGAGCGAGACAACTAAAGTGAAGCTGAAGTGTTACTTGAGCAATAAGGGCTTCTTATTAAGCAATTGGGTTGGAGCAAAAACCTGCAGCCACGGCGGCCCTCCAGGAATGAATCTGCCCACCCCTGGTCTAGGAAATGATTTATTCATGCAGTGTAAACACTGGTCCACCAGAGGGTGCTGTTCACACCGTGAAATTATGTTTCACCAGAGCCTGAATCTGATTATGAAAGCCTGCCCCATCCGCCAACCCCAATCCACCACTGGGGGGTTTGGTTTACCATAAGTTTTCAGGTGTGTCAAAAGCGCTGAAGATATGGATGAGAGCCTGGTGGGCCGCAGTGCGCCTTTATTATTTCAGGATAGAGCGTTCCTGAAGGGCTCACATTATTTCCATTACAATTTCTCTTTTTCATTACAGGTATGAAAGGCACTTTGCAACTATACATTTTTTATAATCTGTTTTTTTTTCCTTCTAAGATATTACAAATAAAAATTGTTATGCAATTGAAGATCTACCAGTTATAAAAACTGGCAAGTAGGGCGGAGTGGTGGCTCTGAGGCTAGGGATCTGCACTGGCAATCGGAAGGTTGCCAGTTCAAATCCCATAAATGCCAATAGGGACTCTGCTCTGTTGGGCCCTTGAGGAAGGCCCTTAACCTGCAATTGCTGAGCGTTTTGAGTAGTGAGAACAGCGCAATATAAATATAAAGAATTATTATTATTGTAGTTGTAAAGATCTGGTTGTGAGACATGGACGCTATCCAGTGACCTGAGACAAAGACTGGACTCCTTTATTTGTGTCTCTCCGGAAAATCCTTGGGCTCTGCTGGTTTGACTTTGTGTTGCTCATGGAGTCCCGAATGAGGCACATGACCTGCATTGTGAGGGAGCGTCAGTTACGGCACTACGGCCATGTGGCGCGATTACCCGAGGGTGATCCAGCTCGTAAGATCCTCATTGTTGGGGGCCCGAGTGGCTGGACCAGGCCAAGGGGTCGCCTACATAGCACCTGGCTGCGGCAGATAGAGGGTCATTTCCGGAGGGTGGGACCGGACCACGTGTCTGCCTAGGGGGTTACCAACCGGGATCTCCAGCTGTTTCGTCATGTGGTGGGAGTGGCAATGCGCTGTACCAGTGCAGGGTCCCCAACCTGACTTGACTTGACTTGTCCCACTTTCTCTTCTAGATACTTCAACTCCATGTCTCGGTAGTTTGTTCCCGAGTCCCCCAACTCTTTGTGCTTCCTGACTTCAGTCCTAAATGCTCTTCCCCATTAACTTCCACTGATGCCCTTGAGTATGTGATTCACTCTTACGCTAAAAGAATGTCGCTGGATCTTCTTTATTGATGCCTTTGAGGATTTCGAAGATCTGGGTTAGGTCCCCATGCAGTCTTCTCTGCTCGAAACTAAACAGGAAATGAGAAACACATCAAAATTTGAAGACTAGACACACAATATCTGTGGTGGGATGGCACCCTGCCTGGGATTGGTTCCTGCCTTGTGCCCTCTGTTGGCTGGGATTGGCTCCAGCAGACCACGTGACCCTGTGTTCGGATTCAGCGGGTTGGAACATGGATGGATGGATGGACACACAATATGGTCCTTGATAAAATAAAACATTCATTCTTCACAAAATGCTCTTCCATACAATGAAGTTCCGTGGACATACTAAGGCAATTCAATGCGAACAGAGTCTCATTACGGTGGTCCTAAAAAATGTTGTTCAAAAACTCTTCTTCTTCTTTCGGCTGCTCCTGCTAGGGGTCACCACATCAAATATTTTCTTCCTGTCCTCGTCATCTTGCTCTGTCACACCCATCACCTGCTTGTCCTGTCTCATCCATAAATCTTCACTTAGGCCTTCCCCTTCTCCTCGTCCCTGGCAGCTCTATCCTTAGCACCCTTCTCCCAATATACCCAGCATCTCTCCTCTGCACATGTCCAAACCGACGCAATCTCGCCTCTCTGACTTTGTCTCCCAACCGTCCCACCTGAGCAGACCCTCTAATGTCCTCATTTCTAATCCTGTCCATCCTCGTCACACCCAATGCAAATCTTAACATCTTTAACTCTGCCACCTCCAGCTCTGTCTCCTGATTTCTGGTCAGTGCCACCGTCTCCAGCCCATATAAAATAGCTGGTCTTGAGGGTCCTCCCTGTGTGTTAGTTTGCATGTTCTCCCCGGGTCTGTGGGGGTTTCCTCCCACTTTCCAAAGACATGCAGGTTAGGTGAATTGGCGATACTAAATTGGCCTGTGTGTGTGACTGACTGGCACCCCGTCCAGGGTTTGTTCCCATCTTGCACCCAATTCTAGCTGGGATACCCTTCAGCATAAACAACCGCTCACCACCCCAACCCCAACCCCATGACACAGTTCTGGATGAAGCAGGTTAGAAAATAACATGACACGACTTAATTCAGTACAGGGTGGCAAGAAGCCCGTCCTGGCAGCATCAGGTACAACCAAACCCAAATGAGATGCCAGCCCATAGCATAGTTTAGGGCAGCTATAAGCCCAGAAATCCAAACCACATCAATGGCTGGGGGGGGGGGGGTCAGGGCAGTGCAGGATTTACGTATAAGCTACACAAGCTATAGCTTAGGGCCCCCACCTTCTTGGGGACCCCAAAAACAAATTGTCCGATTGAGCAATTGTCATATATACTTAAATATACTACAGCATTATTTGTCCCAATCAGGCTCGGCCTTAGGCATAGGTGAAGTAGGCGACCGCCTAGGGCCCCGGCGTCCGGGGGGCCCCGGATCGACTCCTTGGTCTAATTTTCACGCATTTCACAGAGCTTCCAGGGGGCCCCTGGACCCCCCTTTCGCCTAGGGCCCCATAATACCTAAGACCGGGCCTGGGTCAGGGGCTTGATGAGGCATCGCCTGGTGGTCTATAGCGCTCTACCTTCAAAGGAAGGTGACGCCCGTGTCGCCGCAGACAGAAGTACAGTGCTCAGTATTGGAGGAGGGTGGTCCGTAAGTGCATCGCTGCGGGGCCATAAAGCAAATCTTGCGCGCCCACTTCAAGACAGCTTGTTGCGTCCCTGTCACTGGGGATAAAGCGATACATTTTTTTTACAATTAATAAATGATTGAAAACGGGAGAAATGTTCCATATTATGCCTCAGTTTACAAAATATATCAGAAAAGAGGCACCGTCCCAGAGCCATTCCTTTCCCTTTAAGTAGTTTATCTGGAAAAAGCAAAACCCCTGACTCGGTTCCAGCTGCCTTCCACCTGGGCCGCCGTGATTGCATTCCGTTGGTAATTTATGCTAATATATTCATTCCTGTCTTCGCGGCGATAGCGCTTAAACTTCTCCGTCTGCGCGCACGGAAAATAAACCCAATATGAAAAGTAATGCTTTAAAAATTCAACACCCCTGAACATCTGGTTCATTTTTCAAATGTTCTACCTTACTGAGAAAGAAAAAAAAAACACGTGGGCCGCCTTTGTGTTTCCACATTCACATTCGTGACGTGATGGCTGAATTCAGCAAATCGCTAAAGCGCGGCGTCGGAAAACCTCACGCGTCTTTAACTTTCTCCGGGGGGAACGTGAACCAGCGTCCTGATCAGTGACAGGAATTGTTTTAAAATCTTCCAACAAGCCTAAAGTGGGTTAGGCAGGATAGAGATAGGGGCTGCAGCACGTTATCTTGGCGCATGGTAGGAAAGGCGCTATAGAAGGATCGGTCATTCCTTTACGACCCCTGACTTTCAATGAATAACATCTTCGAAATCCAGTTCAGGGTCACGTCGTCGTGGAATCCCTCCCGGGCAGCATGACACGCAAAGTAGGAACCAGTCCGTCAACAGGACCCCTCGCAAACACAAACACGGGGCCCGCAAATGAACCGAATGAAGAAGAGCATTTTTAAAGATACGGGAGTAAAAATGCAGCAAAACAAATGGCTCAGTCGATCTTTTTTGAATATATCATTTATAGTTCTTTTATTGTGGTTTATTATTATCACCACAACGATTCAGCCTCATCTAAACTGAGTTTAATTGATGGCAGTGGTTCAGTAAGGGTTTGTAAATATAGTGCCTTAATGGTAGGCAATTACTGTCACAGCTACAAACCAGTATCTATTTGTGGCATTTTAATCAACTGGTATGCCATTAATGGCTCAGTTGGTCTTTGTTGAATTTAGTGCCGTTGTGATTAATTACTATTGTAACAATAATTCCGTCAGTCTTTGTTTTATATAGTGCCTTTATTGTAAATAATATTGCATCATTGATTCAGCCAGTCTTTGTTGTTTATAGTGCCTTTATCCTGATTGCTGGCACAGCAATTGTTCAGTCAGTCTTTGTTGAACACAGCATCATTATTATGATTATTGATATCACAGCTACAGTTCAGTTAGCTTTATTATATATAGTGCCTTTCTGATTAATTGATATGGCATGAGTGGTTCCATCACTTTTTGTTAAACATAGTTTCTTTATTGTGATTAAGTGCTATCAGAGCAATAACACATTCATTATTTGTGTGGCATATAGTGTGTTTATTATGATAAATTGATATATCAGATTTTGATTTTTATATGTATATATGATACAGTGATGCAGTATCTGCCAAATAATAAAAAGAGTACACAACACGTACCTCGCCCTTATTGGGACTCAGCAGGCGTGCACACTTTTTCATCACTTACAGGGATCGAACCTTGGATGTCAGCACCTGATAGATACAGTATATACAGTTAGGTCCATAAATATTTGGACAGAGACAACTTTTTTCTAATTTTGGTTCTGTACATCACCACAATGAATTTTAAATGAAACAACGCTGATGCAGTTGAAGTGCAGACTTTCAGCTTTAATTCAGTGGGGTGAACAAAACGATTGCATAAAAATGTGAGGCAACTAAAGCAGTTTTTGAACACAATCCCTTCATTTCAGGGGCTCAAAAGTAATTGGACAAATTAAATAACTGGAAATCAAATGTTCATTTCTAATACTTGGTTGAAAACCCTTTGCTGGCAATGACAGCCTGAAGTCTTGAACTCCTGGACATCACCAGATGTTGGGTTTCCTCCTTTTTAATGCTCTGCCAGGCCTTTACTGCAGTGGCTTTCAGTTGCTGTTTGTTTGTGGGCCTTTCTGTCTGAAGTTTAGTCTTCAACAAGTGAAATGCCTGCTCATTTGGGTTAAGATCAGGTGACTGACTTGGCCATTCAAGAATTTTCCACTTCTTTGCTTTAATAAACTCCTGGGTTGCTTTGGCTGTATGTTTTGGGTCATTGTCCATCTGTATCATGAATCAATTTGACTGCTGTATTTAGCTGGATTTGAGCAGACAGTATGACTCTGAACACCTCAGAATTCATTTGGCTGCTTCTGTCCTGTGTCACCTCATCAATAAACACTAGTGTCCCAGTGCCACTGGCAGCCATGCACGCCCAAGCCATCACACTGCCTCCCTCCACCGTGTTTTACAGATGATGTGCTATGCTTTGGATAATGAGCTGTTCCACGCCTTCTCCATACTGTTTTCTTGCCATCATTCTGGTAGAGGTTGATCTTGGTTTCATCTGTCCAAAGAATGTTTTCCCTGAACTGTGCTGGCTTTTTTAACAACAACAACAACAACATTTATTTATATAGCACATTTTCATTCAAAAAGTAGCTCAAAGTGCTTTACATAATGAAGAAAAAAAGAATAAAAGACAAAAAAGAAATGAAAATAAGACAACATTAGTTAACATAGAAAGGAGTAAGGTCCGATGGCCAGGGTGGACAGAAAAAAACAAAAAAACTCCAGAAAGCTGGAGAAAAAAAATAAAATCTGTAGGGGTTCCAGGCCACGAGACCGCCCAGTCCCCTCTGGGCATTCTACCTAACATAAATGAAATAGTCCTCTTTGTAGTTCGGGTTTTTCACGGAGTCACTTGATGCTGATGGTCATACAAATTTCTGGCTTTTAATCCATCCATCATTGTTGGAACATCATGGTGCTTTGGGTAGATGGTGGTGGCACACGCCACCACCAACAGGACACCGGAAAAGGAAACAGAAGAGAGAGTAGGGGTTAGTACAGATTTTGAATGAATAGTTATTATAATGATAGTTATAATAGTTATTATAATGCTCGCCACAATATATGTAAGCGAAGGTCTGTGATACGGTTTGCATGTTTGTAGCTGGAGATCCACAAAGGGAGAAATGAATCACGTATCATAAAGTAGTTTTTATTCCTGAGCTTTCAGCCCCTACTAGGGGCCTTCATCAGAGGACAATGCTTAGACTTACAAGAATCAAAGGCAATAAATAGCAAAATAAGGCAGGGGGGGTAGGTTGAGTGTTGGGGGGGCAGGTAATGAGATGGAGTTGGGAGGAGTATTGGTCGTAAAGTTTTATTTATTATGAGGATGTTCATATATATATATATATAGAAAGAGAGAGAGGAAGACAAGAAAACAAAGAAGGAAAGATTTGGAGATCCACCCCAAATATTGTAACACAAACACAATTTAACACCAGGGGGGTATTTTTCGTACGTCGTTTAAACCATCCGAGATCAGGTGCCTCATCTTGAATGAGTTAATGCCAGTGAAACTCATCCAGATAAGTCGGTTTTTCAAACGCAGCTGTGTATTAGATTAGTGTAGCTGGATCTAATCATCTGAGATGATTGCGCGCGCCCACGCTGAGTGAAAAGCCCATATATATTGAGTCTAGAAAACATGATCAGCAAGTCTTTGATAGGCTGTAACAAAATGACGAAAGAACGGGCGCATTTTTCTTTCACACACGCGGCGCAAGACCTTTTATTCGAAGGACACGAAGAATTTCAAGATTTAATATGCACAAGGGGTAACACTGCAAAAGCAGCCCAGACCAGAAAAGACGGCTGGCAAAAAGTGGCCGAAAAAATTAAACGCTAAGTAGTGTACATTGTACTTACTGAATGCAGCATTTCATTTCCTATGTGTCAGATTAATTATTATTTAATATGTCATAATTCCAGATCAAACGTGAGCACAAGGAGAACACGGGAACAGGTTAAAGTGAAGTACAAGAATATACTTCAAACTGGTAAATATATTGGTATATAACTATTTAAAGAATTGTTGACATAAAGAATCATATATAATATAAAAAACATTAATTTTAAAGCTAATAAGGAGGCAGACAAGCAAAAAAACAGGTGGAGGTCCACGCGGTCCAGACCTAAACCCTGCAGAAGAGTTGGCTCTCCAGCAAAATGCCCATCGCCCTGTTTCTGAGGGCATTCCAGGGGGAAGCTCCTCCTCAGAACCAGTGGCAGGATGCAGTGGTCACTTCATTTCAGGTAAAGGATGGTCATTGCATATTTGTCCTCCATGTGTGCCATAGGTATGTCCCATATAGCCCTCTTTTTTGTTGGGTCAGTTACAGGGAATGTCATATCCTTTGAACCTGTGTCTGACCAACGAGATATTAACGAAGGTCAAATATTTGATGAAGACACTGTGTCTGATTATTCATCAGGAGGAGAGGTACATTTTCCAAATAATGTTTGATCAAACTCCACTGTGATCAGTTCCATGTGCCCCAATCACATTTGGAAATCCTGGTAATGAGAATGTTAGGCTGATTGTGGGATTCTTTATGGAACTGTGGGTGTTTTAGCCTGTGTATTACCTACCTGCAATGGCATGAAACGCCTCTTTTATTGTCTGCACACGCAGGTGTCCAGGAAACACAATGAAAACCTGAAGGAAATGTTTCAGAGCCAAACAGACTTTATGAATTGCCTGGCAAACTGCACTTTTCGATAGATGTTCCGCATCGCCTACAGTATATAAAAAAGTGCCGCTTGCAAGAAACCTCAAAGCAATGCCTACTGTCTGTGTGGTTGTGAGAGCCCGACTTCGCCGAGTTTGACTTCGAATATACGGAGCTAATAAATCTTTGAGGTACAATATTCCCCCTCGGCTAAAGCGGTATCTTTCGTACAGAATTTCCTCCGGCGGCAATAAAGGATCTTGCCGATCGCGCAAAACCCTCTTTATATGAAATTCTCTTCGTATAATTTGCGCACCAATATCAATTGGTCGCTCATTCATGAACGGCGAAGCCCTGACTGGATGACTTCCACGCACCGTCACTGATCACGTGTGTAAACTAATCCTTGTTTACGCAGAACAAACCTACTCCGAGCAGGTTTGCGGATTTGGATGTGTTGCTATGACAACACTTCCAGCAAGAGTTTCAAAAAACCGACAGATCCAGGATCAGGCCAAATCGTCAACAATTACATCCGGCTAAGCGAGTAATCCACATACGAAAAATACCCCCCAGAGCAGTTTCTGGGTTGGCGTTAAAGACAGGACTGACTGATAAGGTGAGGAGGTTGACTTTCATAGGTGGAGGAAAGGAAGAGGAGGGTCCATAAGGGGGCTGGCAGGAAGTGAGGTCAGTAGGAGGGCGTGGCTAGGAAGGGGATGCAGGAACTGTTCTGGCAATCTGTAGAAGAGAAATTAGTGCACTTCATCAACCCCTGACTTTACGTCTTGCCCTTAGTTAAGTCCTCAGACTGCCTCCCAAGTCCACGTGTGTGACAATAAATATCCATCCATCATCCAACCCGCTGAATCCTAACATAGGGTCACAGGGGTCTGCTGGAGCCAATCCCAGCCAACACAAGGCTCAAAGCTGAAATAAATCCCAGGCAGTGCGCCTGCCTACCGCAGGTCAATAAATATATATAGATATTTTACATAGTTTACTGTCAAATAATGCAAAGAGTACGCGACGTGTGTTTCGCCCTCATTTAGGCTCATCAGGCGTAAACACCCTACTGCTCCCCTCTCAGGGAATCGAACCTCGGACGTCAGCGACTAAGACCCTTTACACTGCGCCACGACATGTGGTTTGTTTATTTGACAGTTTGTAGGTCCAGAGTAATTACATTCATTGCATTCGTAGTCTGAGTCTCGACGACCTGAATTGTGTGGGTAGTCACCCACACACCTGATGAACCCAAATGAGGGCGAAACACGTGTCGCGTACTCTGCATTATTTGATACATCTTGCCTGAAGAAGGGGCCTGAGTTGCCTCGAAAGCTTGCATATTGTAATCTTTTTAGTTAGCCAATAAAATGTGTCATTTTGCTTGGCTTTTCTCTGTATTCATAATGGCTAACACGGTACAACACCCTAATTCTACATTATTTGATAGTAAACTATGCAACATTCCATGATCTGCTTCTCGCAACTGAAAGAGCGCACCGTGGCAGATGTTTGCCGAATGGCAGACCAAGCACAAGCGTTACCTGGCAGGTAACCACCCACACAATTCAGGTCGTCGAGACTCAGACTACGAATGCAATGAATATATATATATATATATATATATATATATATATATATATATATATATATATATATATACTAGCTTTTACCCGCGACTTCGTCCGCGCGGGACTCTGTTTTAATATACTTTTTTTCGGAAATATATATATGAAGTTATAGTTATTGGCCATGACTTTATTCGCGTGGAACTTCTGACGCCGTGGGAGTGTAAATATTTAATTGGTTTTTAGAGGATTTCTTTATAAACAATTTTTTTTGTTTGTTTATTGGGCGGCACTAATATTACCAGGCTCGTGGGCGAACTTACGCGTGAGCAAGTTGTGTTTCTCAAGATGCGTGTGTTGATAATTGGTAGCGGCTTGCCTGTGAACTTCAGGATGTAATTTTTGAAATCTTGCAACTGCTTGTCGATGCGCAGTACGATTCTTTTCAGAAGATTTTTTTATTTGATTGTTTCGGATGTTATTTGTGTACCGAGCCCTGCGTTTTTTTATTATTATTATTTTCTTCTGTGTTTGAGTTGGTAAAACCTGGTGTAACTCTTGGTTTGACGAAGATGAAAATATGGAGTCAGTTTCAGGCGTCGGAGATGCGGGTCTTTTTAATCCTTGTGTTGTTATTTTTCTGCTAATAATAACCTTTGGCATATTTGAAGTCGAAACTTTCAGAAGAGGATACTTATTTTTTGTGAAACATAAGCATGAAAATGACCACTCGAAAGATTTGCTGTGAACCTAAGTCGTTTTACAGTGTTATCATTTATAGATAAGGTGACCAGAATTTTTTGGGCCAATCCGGGGACATGGGTTTAGAATCTACAGATCACGAGTAGGGACTCTAAACACTACAGAGTTACAAAGCGAAAGCTTATCACGTTATTTCTCGCCAAAGTTGCAGGATGCGGTAAAGTATAACCTCCGTCAAAACACCGCGCACGCGTGCCGAGTTCAAATTATCGTGGTGATGAGATACATTCAAAAAAGTGAACCAGCTGACACCGGGGACGAAATCTTAAACCGGGGACATGTTTCCGAGTGGGGACAGTTGTCCGAAAAAGGGGACTGTCCCCGGAAAACGGGGACGGATGGTCACCTTATTATAGACCGAACTGCATAGCATCAGGTCGCTCGCGCAAATGATGCACGGCTGTCGCTCACTTTACAGTCAGACAGAAACAGAAACAGAAACAGCCCCTTTCTCATTCCACGCATGTGCGTCGTTTCTTTCTCCCCTCTTCTCAGTGGCAAGAAAACGGATATAGTTGACGCCTCCCAATTCACCCCCTTAGGGATGGAATTTCAATAAATCCTTTCTTAGCGGTTATCCATGTCATTATAGGAATGCACTGTCAAAATTTCAGCCCTTTAGGTCCAGCGGTTTGGTCTGTGCCTTGTCTGTCAGTCAGTCATGGAACTGTTTTATATACTGTATATACTAGTCATTTAACCCGTTCCAATAACGGGCGCTAAAACAGTAGATAGATAGATAGATAGATAGATAGATAGATAGATAGATAGATAGATACTTTATTAATCCCAGTAGTGCATAAACATTAGTAGGAACAGTCCATATTAAATGGCAAGGGACTTTGACCTCATTATTTTTGTTGGTCGTATTTTTCTTTCTTTCTGCCTTTCTTTTGTTGATGTTTACTTGCTGAGCTGACCGTTCTTCGTGGGCTGCCGCCGTGTATTGTGTGTCTTTAATTTTCTGTGACAGTAATACTGTCTTGTACGTCCGCTGGCTTGTACGTCCGTAATATACCTTTAATTTTCTCTGGCGGTAATACAGGAGTGCGCGTCGGTAATATACCTTTAATCTCCTCTGACAGTAATACTGGCTTGTATGTGGCTCTAATATGCGTAACTGTATTGTGTACCTTTAATTTCCTCTCGCAGTAATACTGGTTTGTATTTCCGTAAAACACTTGTAACTTTCTCTGACAGTAATATCGCGCACTGCACCGTGCCCCGCGCATGCGCACTTCACCAGAAGACACACACACGGACACCAGGATGCACAAAGGGATTTTATTAAAGAGTATAATATATGAGAGAGAGAGAGAGAGCCTTTATTCAGATTTTTACTATCATAGCAAATATTCAGTCTTTTTATTATACAGCATTTAGATTGAGTTTAAATGATATCATATCAAAGATACGGTCAGTCTTTGCTGAATATAGTGCCTTTATTTTGATTAATTGTTATCATCAGTATTTTTTGTATAAAGTTTTATTGTGCTTGATATTGCACAATACTTCAGTCAGCCTTTGTTATATTTAGTGCCTTTTATTGTGTCATCTCAATAGCTCACCTCATTTCTCTTAGGGCCTTTGTTGAGATTCATCACTAACACAGCAAATATTCAGTCGTTTTTATCTGCATCATCTTTATTGAGTTTAGTTGATGTCATAACAAAGGTTCACTTAGTCCCTTTGTTGTTTTTGATGTGGCATGGCATGGATAGTTCAGTCATTCTTTGTTGTGTATAGTGCCTTTATTTTAATGAACATCACATCAATTGTTCAATCAGTCTTTACTGAATACAGCATCTTTATTAAGATTACAGCCATCAGAGCAACAGTTCCATTAGTCATTGTTGAAGACGGTGAGGGATCTTATTGTGATTAATTGGTATCAGGGCAGGAGTCTTTGTGGTACACAGTACAGTGTCTTTATTGTGGTACATTTGATATGTCAGTTTTTGTTACAGTTACTGCCCTTTATTGTGAATTTTTTTTTATCACAGCAAACATTTAGTCTTTTAATTATACAGCATTTAGAATGAGTTTAATTGATATTACGTCAATGATTTAGTGAGACTTTATAGTGTCTTTATTTTGATTAATTACTATCATAACTTCCCCGCGGTGGGCTGGTGCCCTGCCCTGGGGTTTGTTCCTGCCTTGCTCCCTGTGTTGGCTGGGATTGGCTCCAGCAGACCTCGTGACCCTGATTTAGGATATAACCCTTGGGATTAATAAAGTATCTATCTATCTATCTATCTATCTATCTATCTATCTATCTATCTATCTATCTATCTATCTATCTATCTATCTATCTATCTATCTATCTATCTAACGGATTGGACAATGACTGGCTATCATAACATGTTATTCAGTCTTTGTTGTATAAAGTTTTATGTTTTTGATAAGTCAGCGTTTGTTGTATATAGAGCCTTTATTGTTATTGATATCACATTGGTGGTTCCTGTGTTTTCTTTATTGTTATTCATATTGTATCAATGGCTCAGTCTAGTCCTTTATTGAGATTTATTCCAGGCAAGGGGAAAAGAGGAAGGCCTGAGGATGTGTGGTTTATGGATGTGGTGAGAGAGGACCTGAAGGTGATGGGGTTGACAGAGGAAGATGATGAGGACAGAAAGGTATAGAAGAAGATGATGCGCTGTGGTAACCCCTAATGGGAGCAGCCTAAAGAAGAAGAAGAAGAAGATTACTATCACAGAAAATGTTTTTGTATATGGCATCAATATTGTGTTTAATTAATATAATGTCAATGGATCAGTCAGTCTTTGTCTATATAGTGCCTTTATTCTGATGAATTGTTATCAAAACAATAACTCATTCAGTGTTTGCTGTATAAAACTTTATTGTGGTTGATGTCACCTCAGTTGTTCAAGCTGTCTTTGTTGTCATTAATTACTACCACAGCAACAATTCTGTCTTTTGTTTGGATATAGAAGCACTGTACAATAGTCAGAGGTTTATTTGGGGCAGTATGTTAATTATTATTATTATTATTATTGCCACAATCTCATTCACAATTCAGTTGCTGGTATCCATCTGTAGTGTCTTGATTGCAGTTGATGTTACTTCAACGGTTCAGACAGTTTTTGTCGAATGTGGTGCCTTTGTTTAATTTCCTTTCACAGTAACAATTCAGTTAGTCGTTCCGCTATATAGCGCCTTTTTATTAATTGATATTTCATCGGTGGCTCAATCGGTTTCTGATGTACATGGTGTCTTTATTGAGTTGAATTGCTGTCACCTCAGTAGTTTGGTTTATCTTTGCTGAATGTGGCATCCTTATTATCCCAACATCACTTCAGTCAGTCGTCCCCGTATATAGTGCCTTTATTATGATCACCACTGTCAGGCCGCTTTACCCAGGCGTTTCCAAGCCGAGACCCCATCTTTCAGCCGATTGTCGTCAGTGAGCCGTCTAACACCCGACACTTCGGTGATTTCCCGAGGAGCGCGTAACGAGCACTGACAGTGCGCATGTCTCTCCACGGAGGCGCCCGCGGCTGTCAGGAATTCTGGGAGCCCGTTAGGCTCCGCCCCGCCCCGCCCTCATAGCGCGACTTCAGGTACGAGGCCATGTGCTGAAAGCGCCGTGACAGCCGAGCGGAATGATAAGTTAGCAGCCTGGAGAGCAGACGCCAGCACAACTGAAGAGCTCCAAGGTGGTCGCGAGCCCACTGACGTGCAGGTCGTAGCCGAGTGGATTTGTTTGTAACGCAGTCAGTGACAGGGAGATGACGCCTACCGCGGTGGCACAAGACTCAAGGAGAAAAAAAAAACGTTCTGGATTTTTCGCCAGGCCGTCACGGGACAGACCCGCGAGCACGAGGGCACACACCCACAGTGACAAAGTCAGGAGCTGAACTCCAGTCACTTGGACTGTGAGGGAGCAGCAGACGCTGTTGTGCCGAATTGCCGTTTTACAGTTGATATTTTCAACGGTGACCACCAGAGGGTGTCTCAGATTCCCCCCCCCAACCCACAACTACACCAACTGTCCCAAGTTCCAAATGACCTTTTCTTTTTACAAAAGACAGTATACAGGCTGCGTCTCCATCCGCACTATAAACGCGATGATGCACAATTCTTTTGCTTTTCTTCCTCGCCCTCCTCCTCTTCCTCTAACGCGACGAGGGGAGAGGGTCTCCCTTTTAAATTCCACCCAAGAGTTCTTCAGGTACCAAAGCATTGTCTCAGTGAAGCACTTCCAGGCCAGGTGGGTCATCCCTCAAAACTCAACATGGCATCTCTATTGAAATCACAATCCTTGCACTTCACTGTGTGGTGTCCAGGCTCACCAAAAGGGAGGATACCACCCAGTGTAGCGGTTGGACGACCTGAGCATGGCAGGCGGTCTCCCACTGTCCCTCATTTTTCTGGTTATCTATTCGCTGTGCTGGCCTCCCAAATGTTTAAGGGATTTCCATCTTAGTGTGCCATCTGCCAGAATGCCCTTCCATGCCAGCCTCCTGTGTCTCATTCTGACCATCAGTTATACTGGTCTTCCACCCAAGGTAAGGGAACGGGGGTTGGTGGGAGGACTGGTATCTCATACGGGATGCCAGTCCAACCATGATTTCCCCTTTCATGTTATACTGGTGGGCCCCCAATTTGGGCCAGGGTTGTCGGCATTCTAATGTGGTACAGCACAGGGGCAGGGTCATTAATTACCAGTGCCAGTGCAATAACATGGGTACACTTTGAGAGTGTATGTGATGTCCTGGAATTGAGCACTCACCTTTATACGTGCTTGGAGACTGAATATCCCACCGCATACACCATTTTTAGTATTTTTTTTCTGGATGAACTCTCTTGCAGAACTTAAGAGTTATGGGCCTCTGGAACAAACTTCCGAGACAAGTAGCTGAAGTAGAAACCTTAAAAGCTTTAAGATGAGTCTGGATGAGATACCAGGATAGCTTAGGCTGTCAGCTGAACAAACGGCTCTGATGGACTGGACTTGCCAACCCAGCCATATTGACTCCAACTTGGGTGCCCGCATGTATCAAGCATCTCGGAGGAGGAAAAAACGATCCCAACTGGCTCCAGAAAAAATCCCAGAGTGACGTAAATTTGGTTCTACTCTTAGGAGACGAAGGAAAAACATTTTATCAAACTTCCTACTGCTAACTTCACGTGAATTTTAGAAGAAATGGGCAGCTGTCCTGACTCGCTAGGAGCTGCCAGAAGATGGCATTCAGGCAGGGAATGGCACGCACATCTGGTGGAAAGGCAGAATGTTTTGGAAACACTGGATAATGATGAGCTCATAAACATATATCAGTTTCGACAGGGATGGAATAATATTCGTAACAGATCTTGTACGGCAAGCATTGTCAGCTGAAATGAAAGCGTTGCTAACGTTACATTTTGGTTTTGGCCGCAGGGGATAATGCAGCTTTGCAGTATTGATGAGTGGGCTGTGTCACAACCAAGCATGTCTTGAGTTGGCACCCATCGTCGATCACCCTTACAACACGTGAGGTAATGTGCAGGTTATACATTTATACATACATGAGCGATGTTAAAGCAGGCTGCGTTCATACAAATCAACACACACATACAGAGTATGAATGAGCAGGCAGATGTGAATCACAAGTGATATCACCGTATCTGTCATGGGTGCAAACCGTACTGCACTGGCCAGCATACTACCCTGAAGTTAGGCGGCGGGGCTGGACGGGTGATTGACAGCAAAATGTCACACAGGTAATGCTGTGCTCTGCACTCCACAAACTCCAAAAACATTCACGTTACACTTTACAAGCCCTGGAAGGTTCAAGAAGGGCAGGTGAGACATTTGATAATTAGAAGAGAAAGGGGAGTCTATGGAGAGAGGCACGGGATGGTACAGTGGGCGACGATTGGGAACACTGGAAGGGTGAATGTGACTTGAGTATCAGAGCAGAAACAGCCATGGCCAGTCTCGGTAACCGTTACGTTATGAGGTGTTTCTCATGGCCTTAACAGTGGGAAGGTGATTCTTCTGGAAGTACGGCTGTTAAATACAAGTGGCCGTCATTGGGGTTTACTCTCATTCGGCGTGTGTCTCCGTCTTTCCATCTTGGTGTTTGTTACACTATTATTGATGACTAGCTGTGCTCCTTGTTTAAGACGGGACCTCAACATTAATGTCTGCAGTGCACCATACAATGAATATGTCTTTCTTATATGCGATTTGGTATGGGATTCATAAAAGCATTGGTAATGTTTGTGATGTGCCTTCTGTTGGAATTACAAATGCAATGCATTTTATTACTAAAATGTTTCTGATACCTGCGGTGGGTTGGCACCCTGCCCAGGGTTGGTTCCTGCCTTGTGCCCTGTGTTGGCTGGGATTGGCTCCAGCAGACCCCCGTGACCCTGTAGTTAGGATATAGTGGGTTGGATAATGAATGGATGGATGGATGTTTCTGATACACCATCTGTTGGAATGACACATGCAATGCATTTTATTACTAAAATGTTTCTGATGGCACCATCTGTTGGAATGATAAATGTAATGCATATGTCTCTATTATATGCCATTTGGTATGGGTTTCGTAAAAGTTGTGTTAATGTTTGTGATGCACCATCTGTTGGAATGGAAAATGCAATGCATATGCCTCTGTTATATACCATTTGGTACGGGATTTGTAACAGCAGTGTTAATGTTTGTGATGCACCATATGTTAGAATGGTAAATGCAATGCATATGTCTCTGTTGTGTGCCATTTGCTATGGGATTCATTAAAGCAGTTTTAATGTTTGTGATGTGCCATCTGCTGGAATGACACATGCAACACATTTTGTTGTTAAAAATGTTTGTGATGCACCATCTGTTGGAATGGAAAATGCAATGCATATACCTCTGTTATATGCCATTTGGTACAGGATTTGTAAGAGCAGTGTTAATGTTTTTGATGCACCATCTGTTAGAATGGTAAATGCAATGCATATGCCTCTGTTATATGCTATTTGGTATGGGATTCCTAAAAGCAATGTTAATGTTTGTGATGCACCATCAGTTGGAATGGTAAATGCAATGCATATGTCTGTTATATGCCATTTGGTATGAGATTCGTAAAAGCAGTGTTAATGTTTGTGATGCATCATCTGTTAGAATGGTAAATGCAATGCATATGTCTCTGTTATATGCTATTTGGTATGGAATTCATAAAAGCAGTGTTAATGTTTGTGATGCACCATCTGTTGAAATGGAAAATGCAATGCATATACCTCTGTTATATGCCATTTGGTATGGGGTTTGTAAGAGCAGTGTTAATGTTTGTGATGTGTCATCTGTTGGATTGGAAAATCCAATGGATATGTCTTTATTATGTACCATTTGGTATAAGATTCATAAAGCAGTTTTAATATTTGTGATGTGCCATCTGTTAGAATGGCACATGCAATGCATTTTATTACTAAAATGTTTGTGATGCACCATCTGTTGGAATGATAAATGCAATGCATATGTCTCTCTTATATGTCAGTTGGTATGGGATTCGTAAAAGCAGTGTTAATGTTTGTGATGCGCCATCTGTTGGAATGGAAATGCAATGGATATGTCTGTGTTATGTGCCATTTGCTATGGGATTCATGAAAGCAGTTTTAATGTTTGTGATGTGCCATCTGCTGGAATGACACATGCAACACATTTTGTTGTTAAAATGTTTGTGATTCACCTTCTGTTGGAATGGAAAATGCAATGCATATGCCTCTGTTATGTGCCATTTGGTTAGGATTTGTAAGAGCAGTGTTAATGTCTGTGATGCACCATATGTTAGAATTGGTAAATGCAATGCATATGTCTCTGTTATATGCCATTTGGTATGTTTGTGATATGCCATTTATTGGAATGATAAAAGCGATCCGTGTAGTTGTTGCAAAGTGGCAACAGTTACGTGCAGCTTACTGTAATATCCTACCTTATTATACTTTCTTTTTTCTTCTTCTTTGATTATTATTATTATTGTCGTCTTTGTGGTGACGCCTCAAAGTTAGTGTCAGAAAGCTATAAAATTCCTTCACAATTGTCATTTTGCAGCTTGGTGGGACCATAAAAGTGTGACATCATTCATTCTTAAACATGAACTCCTACTTCCAGCCCCAGGTGCAGGATGCTTCATAACTGCTTCTCATGTCCTACTCTGATTTCATACAAACTCCTTTTCTAGTCAGACATTTAGGGCAATTTAGGGCGGACTCCCCCTTAAAGTGGCAGCCTCGCCCTCGTAATGGGGTTGGACAGTCTGAGTTGTGGGGAGTGTGTGTTTGAACTCCGACCCACCTGGGATGCGCCCCTGGGTGGGGGTGAATGTTTGTTTCTTAGCCCCCTGCCATCTTCTCTCTTGCATGTCTTTTCAGGAGTATTTTTTTTCCCAGCTGTTTGAGGCTTTCTCGGTCTGTCTGGTTTCTCGCTTTATCGCCTCAGTCACTCAAGTACAAATGGGCTCCTCTTCCATGTTAATTGTAGGGTTTCAAGATTGACACGCGATGCAGAAATCACTTCACTTCCTGCCTTGTAGACTTTGCCTCGTCTCATCTTGCCACTTGGAAGTGCAGCGTTAGAACTGGCAGCCGAGCTTGTTCACAGAATAAGGCCCAGCTTGCAGGTGGCCGCCCGGTGGTCCGTGCTGCGGCCTTCACATCTCTTACGGTTTTTGGTTCAAATCGTAACCTGGTTGCTGCCATTGTGGAGTTTGCTGTTTGTCACCTTGTGCCAGAATGGGGTTTTACTCCTGGTTTTTCTCCCACAACTAGAAAGTGTGGACCACCAGGGGGGGCGCACCGCCGCCACCCAAACCCAACACAGACAGATATGGGGCACAAGTTCAGGGCACAAACTTTTATTTATTTATTTTTTTCTTTTCCCGTGGGAAATGCCTTCCCCCGTTTCCAACACAAGCACCAAACCCAAAGCACATTTCTCTTCTTCATCCTCTTCCTCCCGACTCTGGCTCCCCAAGTAGTGGCTGCTGGCTCCTTTTATACGGCAACGGAAGTGTGCCAGGTGCTCATTGGTCTACTGCTGGCAGCACTTCTGGGTGTGGCAGAAGTTCGGTAATCAAGGGCTCAGCAGCAGCTGCACCGTGCCCTGGAGGTGCCCACGGAACCCAACAGGGCTGCACCAAACCAAACTCCAACTCCCATGGAGCCCTGCGGGAGTCCGAGGCACCACTGCAACATGGGGGGCTGCCAACTAGCACTCCAGGGGGGGTAAAGCTCTGGATACGCTCCCTTCCCCCGGTCCTTCCAGCGTAGAGGCATCCCGGCCGGGCCATAGGCCACAAAAGGAACTGTAAAAAAAAGTGATGAGGGTGCAAGTTAAAGTGCCACAGTGGGCTTGCGGTGTGACTCTGCTCAAGTCGCTTCACTGTTAGCGCTGCAGCTACACTGCTAATGGATTGTCTGGTCGGTGAAGAGCACCATGTAAAGTGACAGGCGTGCAGAAGGCTTCACTGACGTCCAAGTGTCTCGTGGCTTAGAGTAGATCAGTAAACCTCAGTCATTCACTTCTCTCACTTCCATTTGTTTCCAAATCTTTTATTAAAGCAGATACACACATGCACAAACACATGCACAAAAACGCACACACACACACACGGTAACCGTTATGTTACAAGGTGTTTCTCATGGTCTTAACAATGGGAAGGTAATTCTTCTGGAAGTAAGGCTGTTAAATACAAGTGCCCATCATTAGGGTTTACTCTCATTCGGCGTGTGTGTCTCCGTCTTTCCATCTTGGTGTTCGTTACACTATTATTGATGACTAGCTTGTTTAAGACGGGTTGAAATTCAGGCAGTCAACATCGACCTCAACATTAATGTCTGCAGTGCACCATACAATGACTTTGTCTTTCTTATATGCGATTTGGTACGGGATTGATACAAGCATTGGTAATGATTGTGATGTGCCATCTGTTGGAATGACAAATGCAATGCATTTTATTACTAAAATGTTTCTGATGCACCATCTGTTGGAATGGAAAATGCAATGCATATGTCTCTGTTATATGCCATTTGGTACGGGATTTGTAAGAGCAGTGTTAATGTTTTTGATGCACCATCTGTTAGAATGGTAATTGCAATGCATATGTCTCTGTTATATGCCATTTGGTATGTGATTTGTAAAAGCAGTGTTAATGTTTGTGATGCACCATCTGTTGGAATGGAAAATGCAATGCATATACCTCTGTTATATGCCATTTGGTACAGGATTTGTAAGAGCAGTGTTAATGTTTTTGATGCACCATCTGTTGAAATGGAAAATGCAATGCATATACCTCTGTTATATGCCATTTGGTATGGGGTTTGTAAGAGCAGTGTTAATGTTTGTGATGCACCATCTGTTAGATTGGTAAATGCAATGGATATGTTTCTGTTGTGTGCCATTTGGTATAGGATTCATGAAAGCACACACACAAACACACGCACAAAGACACACACAAAAACACACATGCATACACACACGCACACACACACCCACACACACACACGCACAGACGAGCATACGGTAAATGAGATCAAACCAGACAGCTCGCTGCTGGCTTCTTTGTCCCTTTCATCTCGTTGTTAATTGGCAGCTGGTTAAGAAAATGAGAAGTAAATAAACACAGCGAATGCCGCTGCTTAAGACTAAAGTTGGCAATTAAAGGAATCTTTAAAGGCAAGTTCACTAAAACAAAGAAATGAGTAGAAAATTGGCTTCAGCGGTCATTATTGGCTTCTGCTTAAGAAGTTTGGTTGGCACAAGAAAACCTGACGATGCTTTGGCCCTCCAGGAGCAAACCTGAGTATCTCTGATCTACGCCAACGGGCCGTCTGCCACATTAGAGACCACTGTCATCTACTCTGGACTGTTGTATCGTATTGAGGATGACTTGTGTCCTGTTCTGTGTATTGTGGTATATTGGAAGTGACGTCATCAGTGGTGATTCGGTTGTGACGTCTTTATGAGGAGCTGGGACAGATGGCATCAAATGGGACTGGGGTGGTTAATCTTCTGTTGGTCTGTTAAAAGAGGGAACGAGGCATCAGCGCTCCGTTCCAATCCCTTATCTTTTATTATTTCACGCTCACTTGGACCCTTTGTCTGCCCCCCACCCCACCCCACTTGGGTGACAATATGCAATCTACTCTTCCCAGACTCTGAAGGTTCTTGGTCAAGCAGTGAAGCTGTGAGGAGCCACACTACCCAGTCAAGTATCATTGTGGAGTGCACTGGGTATCCTGGAGCTCCGCCATGCTGGCTTCTTTGTCTTTAGATACACCAAGCATATCATTAAAATAAAAACAAAGTCTGACTCTACACCCGAGGGAAACGATAAAAAGATAACCATAAAAGACACCAAAAAGGAAACTAACCTGAGACGCTGTGAGTCAAGGTGAGGGCGGATATCAAAGTGGCGGAACCGTCCTCGCCCATTTCAGTGTTTTCAGTAATCAAAGCCACAGAGTGCACGTCAGGGGGCTTTAAAGAAGCTTTTCATGTAACCGTATTCGACTTTGGAGGTTAGGCTTAGGGTGAGGGTCCTATTGGTCATACCGCCTGTAGGAGTCATATTAGCTGCCTCCAGAGTCCGGCGTCCCAGGCTGGAATCACTTGACCGGTCACTGCCTGTGTGCAGTTGGCACGTTCTAGCGGTGTTATTGGTGGCAGGTGGGATAAGACTGACAAACAACCCAGAGACGGAGGTCTAGTTTAAAACCAGAGGACCCCCCGCCCCCCTGACCACACTCAAGAGGGATTGCTTTAGGCTGGGAAGAGCACTAGACCACCTCCCCACCCCTTGAATATCCTGGCCGATGGAGTTTCCTTTTCAGTATAGGACAAGGGTTCAAGACAGTAGACACTTAGAGAGCACTTCCACCGCATGTCTCCTCCGCTGAAGCCCATCGACCCGGGTGCATGGCAGCCAGTGAATCGTGGATAAGGACCCCGGCCTTGGGTCGATTAGGGAGCCGAGGGAAAGTGGGGGGGATACACATTGCCCCTGACCCCGGATGAGTGGAATGAGGTGGCACTGGGTGAGAGGAAGCAGCTGGGAGGGCGTGGCTTCACTGCAGACCTAAGCGTCATGGCAACCGTGAAGAAGCCAACAGGTAAGTTACATTGGTGGTAGTAGTGGGATAAAAACTGACTTGTGACCCTGAGACAGGGAGCTGGCTTCACACTAACACGGATGAACCCCTTGACCAAAGAGGATTATTTTTATCCCCTCAGATCTCAGCAATGAATGGAAGAAACAAATTGATTCACTTGTCTTAAATGCATAGTTTGAAAGTTTCAGATTAGTACAGGGATTCATGATGCCGGTCATTACTGTTCTTTTCTTTACACCATCCATCCATCCATTCTCTGTAACCGGACCATTCAGTTAGTAGTCACGTTGGGGGCGGGGGGCAGAACTTTTTTTTCGGTACCACCAGTCGCCAGCAAAAAGTGCTAATTATATGCCATTTGGTATGCGATTTGTAAAAGCAGTGTTAATGTTTGTGATGCACCATCTGTTAGAATGGTAAATGCAATGCATATGTCTCTGTTATATCCCATTTGGTATGCGATTCGTAAAAGCAGTATTAATGTTTGTGATGCACCATCTGTTAGAATGGTAAATGCAATGCATATGTCTCTGTTATATGCCATTTGGTATGGGATTCATAAAAGCAGTGTTAATGTTTGTGATGTGCCATCTGTCTCTCCCAACTCCAGGTTATTATATTGGTGGCAGAAGTGGGATAAGAACTGACTAATGACCCCTAGTTTAAAAGTGCAGGACCCCACCCCCCCTTGACCACACTCAAGAGGGATTGCTTTAGGCTGGGAAGACGAATAGATCACCTCCCCACCCTTCAAGTTACATGCATGCACCGTTCACAGTGTTATGTTTCATCCCAGATTCCTCCTCTGACTTGGGTTCAAATTCATGTTTCACGTCTCACTTGTTCATTTTTGATTTCTTGTATTTCTGTCGATTACGTACATCGTTCTTTATTTTTGACCCTGTCTATGTACAGTATGTAAGCTGCCTTTGTTATGTCCCATGTGTTTTGTGGGTTGTCCCCCCAACGAGGAGGGACCACCCGCCAATCACCACCAGGAGCTGCCCTGCTCCCTGTCAAACTGGGGGGTCTCACTTTGAATGGAATGGTCAGTTCTTGTGCCTATTTGTCTGGCTGTTGTACTTAGCGATTTTCTGGATTTTTGACGCTTCATTCTGTTTTTTGACTAATGTTGGGATTTCGTATTTGGGACGTTTGGTTGTATAGGATTGCCTTAATGTTTTGGAGCTCGGGGTACTTAAAATCGTGACATAATTCAGTCTCAAACGTGAACTCCTAATCCTCACTCGGAGTCAGTGTAGGATCCTCCATAAATTCTTCTCCTAAGTTCTTATCCCTTTCAGACTTTTAGTGCGATTCCTTAGAGTAATTCTGAGACATTTGATAAATGATGAATGAATGTGAATTTCCCCTTGGGATTAATAAAGTATCTATCTATCTATCTATCTATCTATCTATCTATCTATCTATCTATCTATCTATCTATCTATCTATCTATCTAAATAAGGCTACTGGTCTAGGTTATGATTTATTCATGCAGTACTAACACTGGTCCACCAGAGGGTGCTGTTTATACCTGTTGAGATGAGCCATAATAAATATGTCATTTTTCAAGCCAAAAAGTACAATGTTTTTTACGTGTTATTTTCAGGAAAACAATGTAACACTAAGGAGGGTCTACATTATGTCTCACCAGAGCCTAACTCAGGTTATGAAGCACCCAGCACTGAACTTCCAGCAAATGATTTGGGTTTCTCATAAACTCAGAAATCTGTTTAGTTTTTAGTTGATCAGAAGTGCTGAGGCTTTGGATGAGAGCCTGGTGGGCTGCGGTGCGGTGTCAGAGTCTGAATCCGAGGTATTGTAAATTGAGGAGTTGGAGTTGCAGTCTGAGTTGGAGTTGGTGGTATCATTAATTGATGAGCCTGAGTTTGTGTCTGTGGCACGATAAATTAAAGAGATGGAGTCGGTAGAACCGTAAATTGAGGAGTCGGGGTCTGAGTTGGAGTTGAAGTTGGTGCTATGATAAAGTGAGATGTTTGAGTTTGAATTGGTGGTACCATAAATCAACAAGTTGGACTTGGAGTCAGTGGTACCATAGATTGAGCATTCAGAGTTGGAGTTGGTGGTACCATAAAGTGAGATGTCTGAATTTGAATTGGTGGTACCATAAATGAAAGAATTGGAGTCAGTGGTATCATAAATTGATGAGTCTGAGTTTGAATCTGTGGTACCATGGATTAAAGAGTTGGACTTGGTAGAACCATAAATTGAGGATTTGGGGTCTAAGTTGGAGTTGGTGGTACCTTAAAGTGAGGAGTCTGAGTTTGAATATGTGGTACCATTAATGAAAAAGTTGGAGTCAGTGGTACCATAAATTGAGCAGTCAGAGATGGAGATGGTGGTAACATAAATGATGATTCTGAGTTTGAATCTGGGGTACCATGGATTAAAGAGTTGGATTTGGTAGAACTATAAATTGAAGATTTGGGGTCAGTGTTGGAGTCTGAGTTGGAGTTGGTGGTATCATTAATTAATGAGCCTGAGTTTGTGTCTGTGGCAACATAAATTAAAGAGTTGGAGTCGGTAGAACCATAAATTGAGGAGTCGGGGTCTGAGTTGGAGTTGGTGGTGCCATAAATTTAGCAGTTGGAGTTGAAGTTGGTGCTATGATAAAGTGAGGTGCCTGAGTTTGAACTGGTGGTACCATAAATGAACAAGTTGGACTTGGAGTCAGTGGTACCATAGATCGATCAGTCAGAGTTGGAGTTGGTGGTACCATAAATGAAAGAATTGGACTCGGTGGTATCATAAATTGATGAGTCTTGAGGTTTGAATCTGTGGTACCATAGATTAAAGTGTTGGACTCGGTAGAACCATAAATTGAGGATTTGGGTTGGAGTCCAAGTTGGAGTCGATGGTACCATAAATTGAGCAGTCAGAGTTGGAGTTTGTGGTACCTTAAAGTGAGGTGTCTACGTTTGAATCTGTGGTACCATAGATGAACAAGTTGAAGTCAGTAGAACCATAAATTGAGGAGTCAGAGTCTGAGTTGGAGTTGGTGGTGCCATAAAGTGAGCGGTTGGAGTCGGTGGTATCATAAATTGATGAATCTTGAGTTTGAATCTGTGGTACCATAGATTAAAGAGTTGGACTTGGTGGAACCATAAATTGAGGAATTGGGGTCAGAGTCTAAGTTGGAGTTGGTGGTACCTTAAAGTGAGGTGTGTGAGTTTGAATATGTGTTACCATAAATGAACGAGTTGAAGCCAATAGAACCATAAATTGAGGAGTTGGATTTGGAGTCTGAGTTGGAATTGGTGCTACGATAAATTGAGATGTCTGAGTTTGAACTGGTAGTACCATAAATGAAAGAGTTGGAGTCAGTGGTACCATAAATTGAGCAGTCAGAGATGGAGTTGGTGGTATCATAAATTGATGAGTCTGAGTTTGAATCTGTGGTACCATACAGTAAATGAAAGAGTTGGAGTAGGTGGTACCATAAATTGAGAAGTCGGAGTTGGAGTTGGTGGTACCTTACAGTGTGGTGTCTGAGTTTGAATCTGTGGTATCATAAATGAACGAGTTGGAGTTGGTAGAACCATACATTGAGCATTTAGAGTTGGGGTTGGTGGTGCCATAAAGTGAGATGTCCAAGTTTGAATTGGTGGTACCATAAATGAAAGAGTTGGAGTCAGTGGTACCATAAATTGAGCAGTCAGAGATGGAGTTGGTGGTATCATAAATTGATGAGTCTGAGTTTGAATCTGGGGTACCATGGATTAAAGAGTTGGACTCGGTCGAACCATAAATTGAGGATTTGGGGTTGGTGTCTAAGTTGGAGTCGATGGTACCATAAATTGAGCAGTTGGAGTTGGAGTTGGTGGTATCATAAATTGATGAGTCTGAGTTTGAATCTGTGGTACCATACAGTAAATGAACGAGTTGGAGTTGGTAGAACCATACATTGAGCATTTGGAGTTGGAGTTGGTGCCATAAAGTGAGATGTCCGAGTTTGAATTGGTGGTATCATAAATGAAAGAGTTGGAGTCGGAGTCAGTAGAACCATAAATTGAGGATTCTGAGTTTGAATCTGTGGTACCATACAGTAAGTGAACGAGTTGGAGTAGGAGGTGCCATAAATTGAGAAGTCAGAGTTGAGTTGGTGGTACCTTATAGTGAGGTGTCCTAGTTTGAATTGGTGGTACCATAAATGAAAGAGTTGGAGTCTGAGTTGGTGGTACCATAAATTGAGGAGGTGGTGTCAGAGACAAAAGTTTTGTCTGCCAACTCCACAGCCCCGAATCCATCCATCCTTCCATGCATCTATCTGTCCATCCATCCATTTTTAAATCTATTTGTTTGAGTGCAGGGTCACAGGATTCAAAACTTAATTTAGCAGCACTGAATGCAATAGGGCAGCAGGGTGACGCAGTGGTAGCGCTGCTGCCTTGCAGTTAGGAGACCTGGGTTCGCTTCCCAGGTCCTCCGTGTGTGAAGTTTGCATGTTGTTTGTCTGCATGGGTTTCCTCCCACCATCCAATGACATGCAGGTTAGGTGCATTGGCGATCCTGAATTGTCCCGTGTGTGTGCTTGGTGTGGTGTCTGTGTGCCCTGCGGTAGGCTGGCATCCTGCCCGGGATTTGTTCCTGCCTTGCGCCCTGTGTTGGCTGGGATTGGCTCCAGGAGACCGCCCCAAACCACCCCCCCCCCCCCCCCCCCCCCCCCCCCCAAATGACCCTGTAGTTAGGATATAGCGGGTTGTACAATGACTGACTGACTGACTGAATGCAATACCCTGGCCAGGATGCCAGTGAATGTCACCTGTTAGTTTCTTTAAGATGTGAATGGAAATCCTACCAGAACTCGGGGAGAACGGGTCTGAACCTGACTGCGCTAGGATTTGAACCCGTGTCTCAGGGCCTGTGAGCAGTCCACCCGAACTGAACACAGCAGACTTAAAAGCAGTTCAAATGTTTTTGCTTCTGAGATTTGGAATGAATTGCAGTTCCCATGTATAGCTGAGAAAACACAAAAGACAAACAAGACTCTGTGGTCGAGAGAAACCTCAAAGAGCTCGCCCACACTGACATCATCCATGCGCTATTCCGCCTTTAAGCCGCTCGGATCAGCCTGTCACCCCTCTGCCGCCCTGATCTGCTGACCCAGGAGAAGCGGTCTCGGTGCCCATCGTGGGCTTTACAGAGCGACAGAGAAGGGGCACAAACTGGGTCCTCGAGCCATTTTATGCCGAGAGCTTTTGCTTTCATCGTTGCTCTCAACAAAAAGCCCCAGACTGCGTCTTTCCGACTCAAAACGCACGACTCGGCATTAGCCTGTAATTACAGGACTTTCAGTTTTCTGGAGTCTAATTATGGCTTCTAGTCAAAATAAATCACATCTCAACCCCCTTTTCTCTTTCATATTTCATTCCAAAATACACCCCTGCTTGCCATGATCTGTCTGCTTTGGGACATTTTTGAGAGATGATGTTGCACCACAAAACTGCTCCCTAGTTTTTCAGTCTCTTTTGAATATTATTATTAATATTATCATTATTACGGTTCATCAAAAATTTTCCACACGTGTCCAAGCTATGTTTTGAGGTATCCCACTGAGACTTTGTGACCTTGTAAATGGTCTGAAGACAGAAATCTTAACTTGTGGACTGTGGAATACGCTGTATGTAACCGTTGTGAACTTGCGAGTACCTGGGCATACAGTCACAAAAAAGACCTGATGAGCGGAAAGATCCATCGACTGCCGGCTTGTAGACGTAAAGGGCTGACGTCGAGATTACAGAAATGCTCCTCTGATCTGAAAGCTCCGAGGAACACAAATGGCAGAAGCAGGAGCAACCCCAAAGGGTACAACGTCCCGAAAAGACACAAATCCTGCGAGTGATGGACAAAACAAGGACAGAGCGTGAGGGTGGCAAATCCAAGAGTCACTAACAAGCACGGCACATCTCTCGATCCCACCGACACCACCAGGCGCATTCAGATGAACCACATCTGATCAGTAGGTCTCCTGGCTTGGGGGGTGTGGGCTCCCACGCGGAGACAGACAGGTGGGCCCGCCTCTGGGGTGACCATTTATTTCTAGAGCACATTTTCATACAAATGATGGAACTCATAGTGCTTTACAGGATGAAGAAAGAGGGAAAAACAGGCAAAATATATAAGAGAATAGAATTAGGAAACACTAATTGACATAAAGTAAAAGTAAGGTCCGATGGCCAGGGGGGGACAGAAAAAAACAAAAAAAAAACTCCAGACAGCTGGAGAAAAAAAAAAATCTGCAGGGGGTCCGAGGCCACGAGACCACCCAGCCCCCTCTAGGCATTCTACCTCACATAAATGACCTCAATCAGTCCTCATGGTATTCAGGGTTCACATGGAAGAACTTGATGATGACGGTCACGTGGACCTCCCATCAATGGAGGGGACATCACGGTGCTCTGATCAGGTGGTGGGGGTGCAGGTCACCGCCACAGACAACCAGAAAAAGAACAACAGAGAAAGTAGGGGTTAGTATGGAGTACAGTGCCACCATGAATAATAATGATAATTCAATGTATATACAGAATATCAGGGTTAAACTAAAGTGAAGTTCTGAGAAAGCCATATTATGTCCCATGTGTTTTGTGGGTTGACCCCCCAACGAGAAGGGACCACCTGCCAATCACCACCAGGAGCTGCCCTGCTCCCTGTCAAACTGGAGGGTCTCACTTTGAATGGAATGGTCAGTTCTTGTGCCTATTTGTCTGGCTGTTGTACTTAGCGATTTTCTGGATTTTTGATGCTTCATTCTGTTTTTTGACTAATGTTGGGATTTCGTATTTGGGACGTTTGGTTGTATAGGATTTCCTTATTGTTTTGGAGCTCAGGGTACTTAAAATCGTGGCATAATTCAGTCTCAAATGTGAACTCCTAATCCTCACTCAGAGTCAATGTAGGACCCTCCATAAATTCTTCTCCTAAGTTCTTGTCAGACCTTTAGTGTGATTCCTTAGAGTAATTCTGAGACATTTGATAAATGATGAATGAATGTGAATTTCCCCTTGGGATTAATAAAGTATCTATCTATCTATCTATCTATCTATCTATCTATCTATCTATCTATCTATCTATCTATCTATCTATCTATCTATCTATCATATAGTGCCTTTCATATCTATCTATCTATCTATCTATCTATCTATCTATCTATCTATCTATCTATCTATCTATCTATCTATCTATCTAAATATGGCTACTGGTCTAGGAAATGATTTATTCATGCAGTACTAACACTGGCTCTGAGAAAGCCATGTTATAATAAAGAGTTTTTATCAGTTTTTCAAAGTGCTCCACCATATTAGCCTGCTGAGTTTCTCTCAGTCAGCTTTTCCAGATTTTAGGTGCCTAACAGCAGAAGGCCACCTCACCACTTCTTTTAAGTTTAGCTCTTGGAATTCTAAGCAGATAGATAGATAGATAGATAGATAGATAGATAGATAGATAGATAGATAGATAGATAGATAGATAGATAGATAGATAGATAGATAGATAGATAGATAGAGTTAGGTCCATAAATATTTGGACAGACAACTGTTTTCTAATTTTGGTCCTGTACATCACCACAATGAATTATAAATGAAACAACTCCAATGCAGTTGAAGTGCAGACTTTCAGCTTTAATTCAGTGGGGTGAACAAAACGATTACATAAAAATGTGAGGCAACTAAAGCATTTTTTGAACACAAACCCTTCATTTCAGGGGCTCAGAAGTAATTGGACAATTGACTCAAAGGCTATTTCATGGGCAGGTGTGGTCAAGTCCGTCGTTATGTCCTTATCAATTAAGCAGATAAAAGGCCTGGAGTTGATTTGAGGTGTGGTGCTTGCATGTGGAAGATTTTGCTGTGAACAGACAACATGCGGTCAAAGGAGCTCTCCATGCAGGTGAAAGAAGCCATCCTTAAGCTGCGAAAACAGAAAAACCCATCCGAGAAATTGCTACAATATTACGAGGGGCAAAATCTACAGTTTGGTCCATCCTGAGAAAGAAAGCAAGCACTGATGAACTCAGCAACGCAAAAAGACCTGGACGTCCACGGAAGACAACAGTGGTGGATGATCGCAGAATCATTTCCATGGTGAAGAGAAACCCCTTCACAACAGCCAACCAAGTGCACAACACTCTCCAGGGGGTCGGCGTATCGATATCCAAGTCTACCATAAAGAGAAGACTGCATGAAAGTAAATACAGAGGGTGCACTGCAAGGTGCAAGCCACTCATAAGCCTCAAGAATAGAAAGGCTCCTAAATTCTTTACCTCGTCTTGACTTTTAATCCTAAGGCATCAAGTTTATTTCTAATAACCTCATTATATCTATTTTTGCCTATCACTAAAGTTTTCTGTTTTCTCCTTATTTAGTTTGAGAAAATTACTACTCAACCATTCAGAAACACAAGTAAGACCATGAGGTCAGTGAATCAAGAGAGTCGGGGTCATCAGGCGCTATTGATAAGTACAGCTGTGTGTCATCAGCATAGCTGTGGTAGCTCACATTATGCCCTGAGATAATCTGGTCTCATGGAAACATGGAGATCAAAAAGAGCAGCGGACTCAGGAGAGACCCTTGAGGACCACCATATAGAATATCTATCCATCCATCCATCCATCCATCTGTCTTCCAACCCGCTGAATCCGAACACAGGGTCACGGGCGTCTGCTGCAGCCAATCCTAGCCAACACAGGGCTCAAGGCAGGAACCAATCCCAGGCAGGGTGCCAACCAATGTTCCCTCTAAGGAGTAGCATATAGTGAGCAAAAAACATTGTTTATGAGCGACATTTTGTTTAAGCCAAAAATTTATGAGCACCAACTCCGACGGTCGGAGTGAGTGATCGTGCGATAAGTTCGAGCGACGCCGTCGGAATGAGCGATCGTGCGGGAAGTATGAGCGACGCTATGAATTCGTGTGAGCGATCGCTCACGCGCTCAGCTTAGAGGGAACATTGGTGCCAACCCACCGCAGATATAGAATATCATAGGTCTCCAAAGTATAATTACCACAACTAACAAAGAATTTTCTACCTGCCAGGTAGGATTCTAAACCAATTTAAGACCCTGCCACAGAGGCCCACCCATTGACTAAGGCAGCGTTTCTCAACCTTTTAAGTATTTGCGACCCGGGTTTTAATAACAGTTTTAATTGCGCCCCCCCCTAATGTTTTTTTGAAATCCTAATAAAATTTATTCCTATATTTTTTGCTGCCGATACACCACTACAAGTTTAAAATTTCCCTACGAATAGCGAAGTTACGCCACATATGGCAACATTCGCGCCCCCTTTTTTGTTACCCACAGTTTGAGAACCACTGGACTAAGGCGATTTAAACTTATTTAGTTTAAGAAAATTACTACTCAACCATTCAGAAACAAAAGTAAGACATGGAGGTCAGTGAATCAAGAGAGTCGGGGTCATCAGGCGCTATTGATAAGTACAGCTGTGTGTCATCAGCATAGCTGTGGTAGCTCACATTATGCCCTGAGATAATCTGGCCTCATGGAAACATGGAGATCAAAAAGAGCAGCAGACTCAGGAGAGACCCTTGTGGACCACCATATAGAATATCATGGGTCTCCAAAGTATAATTACCACAACTAACAAATAATTTTCTACCTGCCAGGTAGGATTCTAAACCAATTTAAGACCCTGCCAGAGAGGCCCACCCATTGACTAAGGCAGCGTTTCTCAACCTCTAAGTGTTTGCGACCCGAGTTTTCATAACAGTTTTAATTGTGCCCCCACCTAACGTTTTTTTGAAACCCCAATAAAATTTATTCCTATATTTTTTGCTGCCGATACACCGCTACAAGTTTAAAATTTCCCTACGAATAGCGAAATTATGCCACATATGGCAACATTCGCGCCCCCTTTTTTGTTACCCACAGTTTGAGAACCACTGGACTAAGGCAATTTCTAAGAATATTGTGATCAATGGTGTCAAATGCGGCACACAGATCTAAGAAGATGAGAACAGATAAACGGCCTCTGTCTGCATTGACCCGCAAGTCATTTACTACTTTAACGAGTGCAGTTTCTGTGCTGTGATTTGTTCTGAAACCCAACTGAAATTTATCAAGAATGGCATGTTTATTGAGGTGATCATCCATCCATCCATCCATTTTCCAACCCGCTGAATCCGAACACAGGGTCACGGGGGTCTGCTGGAGCCAATCCCAGCCAACACAGGACACAAGGCAGGGAACCAATCCCGGGCAGTATTGGGGAGATGTACTATATTATTTGGTGGGGGAGGTGAGCAGGGCCTCAGGGTTAGGTATCCTGGCAGGGCCCTCCTCACACGCCAGCCTCCGTCCAAGTCGCTCTGCCTCTCGCCATGTGTTGGAGCGCACTTTGCCTCTGTTTAGCTAGCGATACCCGTTTGTTCAGCAGACGTCACCATCTACAGATTGTTAAGGAGTAACGTTTGATGTTTTTGAGAGAGAGATCAGAGCTCCGTGTGTTTTAGAGGGTAGCTGCTGATTGGCAGCGATATCACAGCCTCGTGCTCTTCTCCCCACACGGGGCGCTCTCCCATCAGAGCTGAACACGATCAGATACAGTGGTGACGTTTGACATTGGAGAGTACCGACCTTCTGCTTAGCCGGAATTACATTTCTTTTTATTTTTTTATTTGGTTTGTCCTGTTTCACTACTACTTGGGCGGAGCGGCGGGGGGACAGCTAGTATAAAATATATATGTGAGTCATCCAAGAATGACCCCCAGGAAAAGTTACTGTTTTTTTTTTTCCCCTCCAGATCTTATCAATTAATGAAAGAACCAGAAGTGAATGTGTTCACTGAAGCATGTACCGTAGTTCAAAAGATTCACTTCTGTAAAATGAATCGTAATGCTCATCACTATTTCTTCTTGCACGTTTTTTTACTTTGCCTCATACCGTCCATCCTGTTCCCTGTTACCCGCCCATGCGATTTTTGGTCATGGTGGCCCAAATTTCTTTTTCTGTGTTGCCGCCTGTCTTGTGTTCAGTTCCGATTCCATTCCTCCATCTCTCACACCTGTTACATTGGTGTCAGAAGTGGGATAAGACCTGACTAACAACCTTGCAACCAAGGACCAGTTGGACCCCTTGACCACACTCAGGCTGGGAATGACCAGATCGCCTTGCACCCCTTGAATGTCCCGGTGGATGGAGTTCACGTTACCGTCGAGGGTGTTGAGAGGATGGCCGTGTAGGACCCCTGGGTTATGGGGTGCCAGCATCATAGATTGCAATGTGAGAGAACCAATACTGGATGGGTGGACAGTGCATTGCAGAAGAAGCTCACAGATGTAATACCCCCCCACCCCAGTTCAGGGTAACCCATTGCACATTTCTGGGAGAACATGCAAACTCCACACAGAAGCCTTTGAATTCAGGTCTATGGAGCTGGAGGTAATAGCGCTAACCTCTGTGCCACCATCTGAGACGGTTCTTCACAGTCGTTAGTTCAGTCCGGGTTGCTCTGTTCTGTTGTTTTATTTTATTTTCTTCTGCTTACTTAATGCTGTAATTCCTTGGCATCAGCAAAAATGCCTTGTAAAGCGAATCGAAGTTCTAGCAGCTTCAGAAGATGAAATGAGCCGCCAGTTCACATGGCGTCCCCCTTCCCAAACACGATGAGAGATTCATTGGAAAGTTTAGCGGCCGATAAAAGCCACAGCTGATTTAAATAAAGCGAAACTCGAGCGGCTCCAAGGACTCAAAGTAAATCACAGCCATAGACGCGGGGGGTTGAGTCTGTAAACCTCGGCAGTAAACGGAAAAACGCAGAAAACTGCAAAATGGTGCCGGCACTCTCACTTCATTTTTATGCTTTCAAGAGTGAACTACCGGAGTGTGCCTTGTATAGCGCCTTTAATAGCGACTGCTGCTTCGCTAGGCACTTCACAGCATTCAGAACAGACAGCTGCACTGTTAAGGCAGTCATCTCCTTTTTATATAGCGCCTTGTAAGTTGCACAAAACCGTTTAGCATTACAATGCGTTTTTGTTTTCATATAGTGCCTTTCATGTTATAATCTGCACAAAAACGTTTAGCATCACAATCCATTTTTGTTTTTATATAATAATAATAATTCATTACATTTATAGCTTCTTCATTGTGTAAGTGGAAATGAAACATTTGATGTTAGTTTTGTTTTAATATAGCGCCTTTCATCTTGTAAGCTGCACAAAGCCGTGTAACCGCACAGTCAACCAGTCAGTTTTGTTTTTGTATAGCGGCTTTCTTTTTGTAAGCGACACAACGCCATTTAATGCTAGAGTCCATAGATCAGATATTTACTGTATATAGCGCCTTTCATCTTGTAAGCTGCACAAAGCCATTTAGCATTACAATGTGTTTTTATTTTTATATACAGCTCCTTCATTGTGTAAGTTGAAATGAAACATTTGATGTTACGGTCAGTCAGTTTTGTTTTAATATAGCGCCTTTCATCTTGTAAGCTGCACAAAGCCGTGTAACCGCACAGTCAACCAGTCAGTTTTGTTTTTGTATAGCGGCTTTCTTTTTGTAAGCGACACAACGCCATTTAATGCTAGAGTCCATAGATCAGATATTTACTGTATATAGCGCCTTTCATCTAGTAAGCTGCACAAAGCCATTTAGCATTACAATGTGTTTTTATTTTTATATACAGCTCCTTCATTGTGTAAGTTGAAATGAAACATTTGATGTTACGGTCAGTCAGTTTTGTTTTAATATAGCGCCTTTCATCTTGTAAGCTGCACAAAGCCGTGTAACCGCACAGTCAACCAGTCAGTTTTGTTTTTGTATAGCGGCTTTCTTTTTGTAAGCGACACAACGCCATTTAATGCTAGAGTCCATAGATCAGATATTTACTGTATATAGCGCCTTTCATCTAGTAAGCTGCACAAAGCCATTTAGCATTACAATGTGTTTTTATTTTTATATACAGCTCCTTCATTGTGTAAGTTGAAATGAAACATTTGATGTTACGGTCAGTCAGTTTTGTTTTAATATAGCGCTTTTCATCTTGTAAGCTGCACAAAACCGTCTAACCTTACAGCCAACCAGTCAGTTTTGTTTTCATATAGCGCCTTTCTTTTTGTAAGTGACACAATGCCATTTAATGCTGCAGTCCATCCATCATGATTTTTATATAGCGCCTTTCAACTGCTAAGCTGCACAAAACCATTTAGCATTGCAGTTAATCCGTATTTTATATAGCACCTTTCATCTTATCATCTGCACAAAAGCATTTAGCATTACGGTCAGTCCGTTTTTATTTTATAAAGCTCCTTTCCTCTGGTAAGCTGCATGAATGCCCAGCCCAGTCAGTCTGTCCATCTGTCCGTCTGTCAGTCAGTTGTGTTTTACACACGCAGAGCCTTTCATCGCGTAAGCTGAGCAACACCATTTAATTAGCTGCAGTCAATCAGTCTGATTGTTTATCGAGCGCCTTTCATCTTGTAGGCTGCACGCCGTCATTTTACGTCACAGTCGTGTTAGTTTGTTGTTTTTTTTAGCAACGTTCATATTCTAACCTGCACGAAGTCTGTTTTGTTTTAAATAGCGCCTTTCACCTTGTAAGCTGCACAAAACCAAAACGCTATGTTTTGTTTCTATATAGTGCCTTTCATCTTCTATACAGCACCTAATTAGGGGTCTCAGCCCTCACCTTAACAAATGACACAGTAGCAAAATGGAGAAAAACCCACAGTGGGGAATGAATTAAAACTAACAGAGACCCACATGGACCCCCGACATGAGCCCCTCAGTTTAGACCTGACGAAGGCCCGGCTGCAAATCTAAAACTGTGCTGATGTTTGCATTGTACCTTCAGATGGATTCCCTGTCATGATTTGTTGACATCTGATGTACAAGTGGCTCCATTTCTTTTGTTTGTCCAATTAAAGCACAGGCAGGTGAGGTGACCTGCTCGGGGGGGGTTCATGCAGGGTCAGTAGTGGGATTTGAACCCCCTAACCTCCAATGCCTTACCCAGTATGCCACACCGCGTGCCCATTAAGTGTGTCACAAATCTCGGGGTCTGCTTCAGGAAGGGTGGCTTCTCTGCTGCCTTTCATTCCAACCGAGCTCTTAAGTGCCAGTGCTGCCCATCGGGTTCATTCCAGTTGTCACGTCGGTTTGCCTGCTGGTGTTTACACTCATCTGCCATGAGGGATGAGTTCCACATTTCCAGCGTTGCATTTATTTATTTTTATTTATTATTTTTCTCAAAGCTGCTGTTTCATGGAGTTATTTTTGCAATTTTCTAACATGCCTTACAGCAAGGATGTCTGGAAGAATCTGGAAACCCGAAAAGACTGAGAAAATATCTTTTGACAAATGGATTTCTTTCCAGCCATATTAATGCAGAACTTGTAGCATCTTGTTTGACAGCCCTGCTCTGTCTCAGTATGGTAGAGTGGCCAGACAGAAGCCACTCCTTAGTAAAAGGCACATGGCAGCCCGCCTGGAGTTTGCCAAAAGGCACCTGAAGGACTCTCAGACCATGAGAAAGAAAATTCTCTGGTCTGATGAGACAAAGATTGAACTCTTTGGTGTGAATGCCAGGCGTCACGTTTGGAGGAAACCAGGCACCGCTCATCACCAGGCCAATACCATCCCTACAGTGAAGTATGGTGGTGGCAGCATCATGCTGTGGGGATGGGAGACTAGTCAGGATAAAGGGAAAGATGACTGCAGCAATGTACAGAGACATCCTGGATGAAAACCTGCTCCAGAGCGCTCTTGACCTCAGACTGGGGCGACGGTTCATCTTTCAGCAGGACAACGACCCTAAGCACACAGCCAAGATATCAAAGGAGTGGCTTCAGGACAACTCTGTGAATGTCCTTGAGTGGCCCAGCCAGAGCCCAGACTTGAATCCGATTGAACATCTCTGGAGAGATCTTAAAATGGCTGTGCACCGACGCTTCCCATCCAACCTGATGGAGCTTGAGAGGTGCTGCAAAGAGGAATGGGCCAAACTGGCCAAGGATAGGTGTGCCAAGCTTGTGGCATCATATTCAAAAAGACTTGAGGCTGGAATTGCTGCCAAAGGTGCATCGACAAAGTATTGAGCAAAGGCTGTGAATACTTATGGACATGGGATTTCTCAGTGTTTTTTATTTTTAATAAATTTGCAAAAACCTCAAGTAAACTTTTTTCACGTTGTCATTATGGGGTGTTGTGTGTAGAATTCTGAGGGAAAAAATGAATTTAATCCATTTTGGAATAAGGCTGTAACATAACAAAATGTGGAAAAAGTGATGCGCTGTGAATACTTTCCGGATGCACTGTAAATATATAATCCTTTGCTTTCTTTCCATAACCCATTCTACAAACATACCCGGGCACTTCGGCTAGTAACTAAATAAACAAACACGACGTGAGGTTTGCCCCGTCTGCAGTAGGGCCAGAGGTGCCTCAGGACGTCATTACCTTGTTTCATAATTTAGAGCCAAAAATAAAGAGGTTTAATTGAGCAGGGGGCCGTTGAAGATGACTGAAGTGACATAAATAAATAAATAAATAAATAAATAAATAAATAAATAAATAATCAATCCCCCCCCCCCCCCCACACACACACCTTACGTTATTAATCTAAAAAAAGCAATCGGAGGCTCCGCCTCTTTTCACAAGTTCATCTTTTTTTTTTCCTTCAGAGCAGCTCTGAAGCGGCGGGCAGTCGAGTGGAAGCCCCCTGAAAATAATGAGGCGGAATTACGCGTTTGATTGCAGCCGGGAGGAGCCGGCGGTCCGTCATTTGAATGAATCCTAAATAACTCGGCGCTTTGCCCGCTTGGTCTCCTTTGAGGTCAACAGAAATAATGAGGCAGGGGGCCACAGTTTGGGGGTTTGCGCGAGTGTCGCCCTCACTCTGTCACTCTTTGATCGCTGGGCCCTTGGATGGATGCCCTCGGGGGATTATTCTTCACTCGGGTGGCACGAGATTTCTTTTGATCTTAATGAGCGCTCATCTGAATTCCTTAGCGTTACGCGGACTCGGAACTGCAACAGGAAAGGGAGCGGAGATGGACGGCTGCTTGTGTTTCATTTATTTATTTATTTTTTCTTCTGTGTCCTTCAAAAACTCCGAATGCATTGTTTTAATGGTCTCGTGTGTGGAGTCAGCGTGGTCGTCACCCATGAAGGGTCGCGTCCCAATTTAGAAACCGCCAGCTTTGTCGAACTCGATTACGTTATGTGTTCCCAAGAAAAAAATCCCCGTTAAGTCCTACAGCCCAACGGTACCCAAATCTGTGACACCCAGTGAACCTCACGTGGCACTCTGGGCATACAAAAGAAGGACTGATCACTCGGTCTGCCCCTTCTGCTGGACTTCAGATGCCAACCACATTACACTTCACCTCATTAATCAGTTTAACAAGTGCAAGATAAACAGTGTGCTGCAGTAAGGTCCCAGCTACAACATGGCAGTGCCCTGCTCAAAACAGAATACCAGTCCACCACAGAGTGGGCATGCATGTTTTACGGGATTACCATTTGGTAGGGGGCTAGGTGATGTGCCATGCTACTGTAAGTGATGCTGTGGAATTAAAACCTCAGAGGGCACCAGAGTGAAAATGCCAGTCTAGAAGAAAGCCTGTGGGATTGCTACAAGGCACTAGGCCATTATAGTTTGGGCATCTTGTAAAGAATTACCATTTAATAGGGGAATGGGTGATGTGCCATGCTTCTGTAAGTTGTGCTTTGGAATTAAAACCTCAGAGGGCACCAGAGTGAAAGTGCCAGTCTAGAAGAAAGCCTGTGGGATTGCTACATGGCACTAGGCCATTATAGTTTGGGCATGTTGTGTAAGAGGTCACCATTTAATAAAGACTAGATAATATGCCAGGCTGCTGAAAGTGGCACTGTGGAGTTAAAACCTCTAAGGGCACCAGAGTTAAACAGCCAACCTAAAAGAAAGCCTGTGGGATCGCCACATGGCACTAGCCCATTATAGTTTGGGCATCTTGTAAGGAATTACCATTTAATAATGGAATGGGTGATGTGCCATGCTTCTGTAAGTTGTGCTTTGGAATTAAAACCTCAGAGGGCACCAGAGTGAAAGTGCCAGTCTAGAAGAAAGCCTGTGGGATTGCTACATGGCACTAGGCCATTATAGTTTGGGCATGTTGTGTAAGAGGTCACCATTTAATAAAGACTAGATAATATGCCAGGCTGCTGAAAGTGGTGCTGTGGAATTAAAACCTCTAAGGGCACCAGAGTTAAAGAGCCAACCTAAAGGAAAGCCTGTGGGATTTGCCACATGGCACTAGCCCATTATAGTTTGGGCATGTTGTAAGGAATTGCCATTTAATAGGGGACTGGGTGATGTGCCATGCTCCTGTAAGCGGTGCTGTGGAATTAAAACCTCAGAGGGACAGAGTGAAAGACAGAGTGCCAACCTATATTAAAAAAAAAGTGACTGCCACATGGCACTAGCCCATCATAATGTGGGCTTGTTGTTAGGAGTTGCCATTTTGCAATGGAATTTACATCTGAGGGCACCTGAATGGAGCAGGGTGATTAAGTCTGTGTGAGAGAGAGAGAATGCCAATTTAGGTGCCTAGCCCATTCTAGTCTGGGCATATTATAGGGTATAACCATTTAGCAGGGGACTGGGTGATATGCCATGTTAATGGAAGTGATGTTGTGGAATTTAAACCTCTGAGGGCACCAGAGTGAAAGAGCCTACCTAGAAGAAAGCCACCTGTGGCACTAGCCCATCATAATGTGGGCATGCTGTAAGGTGTTACGATTTTGCAATGGAATTTAAATCTGAGGGAACCTGAATGGAGCAGGGCAAGCGAGAGAGAGAACGAGAGAGAGATAGTGCCAATTTAGAAGCCTGTGGGATTATCACAGGATGCCAGTCCATTACAATGTGGGCATGTTGTAGGAGGTCACAATTTAGTACGGGACTAAGCACAGTCATATGGGTGATATGCCATTACTAATGCAGGTGGTGTAATGGAATTAAAACCTGAGGGCACTAGAGTGAACGAGAGAGTGCCAACCTAGAAGTAGGCCTGTGGGCTTTCTACATTGCACTAACCCATTAGAGTTTGGGCATGTTGTGTAAGGGGCTGCTGTTTAATGAGTGGATGTTATGCCATGTGACTGTAAATGGTGCTGTGGAATCAAAACTTCTGAGGGCACCGATTGAAAGAGCCCACCTAGAGGAAAGGCTGTGGGATTTCCACATGGCATTAACCCATAACAGCTTGGGTATGAAGCATGAGGTTACCATGTAATAGGCGCTGAATGATATGCCATGTTATAGTACGTAGTGCTGTGGAATTAAAATCTCTGAAGGCACCAGAGTGAAAAACAGAGTGCCAACCTAGAAGAAAGCCTGTGGGATTGCCACATGGCAGTAGCCTATTATAGTTTGGGCATGTTATAGGGGTTACCCTTTAATAGGCACGGAATGATATGCCATATTATTGTAAGTAGTGCTGTGGAATTAAAACCTTCGAGGGCACCAGAGTGAAAGACAGAGTGCCAACCTAGAAGAAAGCCTGTGGGATTGCCACATGGCAATAGCCTATTGTAGTTTGGGCATGTTATAGGGGGTCACCCTTTAATAGGCACTGAATGATATGCCATATTATTGTAAGTAGTGCTGTGGAATTAAAACCTCTGAGGGCACCAGAGTGAAAGACAAAGTGCCAACCTAGAAGAAAGCCTGTGGGATTGCCACATGGCAGTAGCCTTTTATAGTGTGGGCATGTTATGGGGGTTACCCTTTAATAGGCACGGAATGATATGCCATATTATTGTAAGTAGTGCTGTGGAATTAAAACCTTCGAGGGCACCAGAGTGAAAGACAGAGTGCCAACCTAGAAGAAAGCCTGTGGGATTGCCACATGACAGTAGCCTTTTATAGTGTGGGCATGTTATAGGGGGTCACCCTTTAATAGGCACTGAATGATATGCCATATTATTGTAAGTAGTGCTGTGGAATTAAAACCTTCGAGGGCACCAGAGTGAAAGACAGAGTGCCAACCTAGAAGAAAGCCTGTGGGATTGCCACATGACAGTAGCCTTTTATAGTGTGGGCATGTTATAGGGGGTCACCCTTTAATAGGCACTGAATGATATGCCATATTATTGTAAGTAGTGCTGTGGAATTAAAACCTTCGAGGGCACCAGAGTGAAAGACAGAGTGCCAACCTAGAAGAAAGCCTCTGGGATTGCCACATGGCAGTAGCCTATTATAGTTTGGGCATGTTGTGTAAGGGGCTACTGTTTAATGAGTAGATGTTATGCCATGCCAATGTAAATAGTGCTGTGGAATCAAAACTTCGGAGGGCACCAATTGAAAGAGGCCACCTAGAGGATACCGAGGGTAATGCAAAAAGTAAAAGGTAGTTTGAAAATGACAGTCACCACCGTGGACAGAAGCTGACTCGATAGAACACATTTGCAAAGGCTTATGGGTAGTCTGAACACGCGTAGTGCAGCAGCGCCCTGCCGTTAGTCGAGCTGAAGCCAAACTGGATGCTCCACTGCCATATTGCACCGTTATTGAACAACACATCATATTGAGATTTCTTTTAGCAGAGGAAGTGAAACCTGCTGAAGTTGGCTTGTGCAGATCAGTAGGCTGTTTGGGTGCCCACCTTGCTTAGGCTTTGCGTCACCCCAAGTCACCCCACGAGCATAGGGGCCCCATGCTAATGTACATATGTTGTGACTTGCTGAGTGGGTGTGTAGGTAGGGGGCACAGTGCACTGCTTTGCCTGGAGGCCTGTAATGCTGTTAAGATGGCCCTGTCCATGGGAGAGGTAAGGCGCATGCTGGGCACTGTCAGACCCTTTTTTTTAGGTGTATAAAGGGCACATGCAAGTGCCGCCCATCCGGTTTATAATTCTCGTTCAGCTCACTTATGATTCTTTCCATTTAGAACCTTATCAGGGAACAAGAACTCTGTCATTCTTTATTTATTTAGATGTTAGGAGGCCCCCTGAATAACAGCAAATAGAGGGTACCAGATTTATGAAATGCCAACGGTGTCGTGATTTTCAATGGACTCTCACTACATTCAGTAATACAAGCTCAGCACCTGTTGTCTTGATGTGCTTAAAAATGTTCCATTTATGTTTCATCCACATATTAGGAACTCTTCTCAAAGCCCAAAGGACCAGTTTTAGATGCAAAGGGACCCTCCGCAGAACGAAATGCTTCTTTTTGCCAAGCCTTGGTCCTAGAAAGAACCACAAAACCCAGTAAAGTGCCACTGTAGAAACAGCATTATGTGGGAATGCCACCCATGCTAATGGCAGAATACTTCATGACACTGATAACACAGATTCTAATCCGCCATCCGTTAACGTGAATTTTCCAAAGGCAGCGTTCATTTTCAAGCCTGCCCAAAAGTTGCCGGGCCATTGCCCAGCATGCAAACATCGCTGGCATTTTTCAGATTCCAGTTCACACCTCGTTCGCCTCTGGAATCCCAGCTGACGTCCAGATGTTGAGCGGCTTCTCTTTGTGTTTTTCCCCCTCAGAGTTCGGAGAGATGCTTCTCGTTTCATCTACGCTGCAGCCAAACCAAGTTGGCGTCCCAAAGCACTTCCAGAAACACCACTAGAGGGGGATGTCACCATCAAAACCCCGGCTAGCAATAAGGGGCAACCACCAAATCTTTATGAAATGAAAAGGTTTATTTCAGAGAATAAAGCTCTGCGAATACATGAAGCCCCAGAGAGCCCCCTAAACAATAATGAGTTGCCAGCGAGAACAATCCAAGGAGAAGAAGGTGCCAAAACAGAAATCTAAGGCAAGATCAACAAGTCGTAAATTCAGAAATTCACAAAGCGGACAGAAAATGGCACAAGAGCTCACCAACAGCAGAGCGCATTCACAGTGAACCGCCAGGAAATGTGGAAGACCCTCCGAATTGTTCCTAGTGGTGATTGGCAGGTGGCCCTGCCTCTTGGGGGGTCAAAACACATGGGACATAACACAGGCAGCTTACACACACACACTCACCGGCCACTTTATTAGGTACACCTTGCTAGTCCTCCGTTGGACCCCCTTTTGTCTTCAGAACTGCTGTAATTCTTCATGGCATAGATTCAACAAGGCTCTGGAAACATTCCTCAGGGATTTTGCTCCATGTTGACATGATATCATCACACAGTTGCTGCAGATTTGTCAGCTGCACATCCATGATGCGAATCTCCTGTTCCAGCACATCCCAAAGGTGCTCTACTGGATTGAGACCTGGTGACTGTGAAGGCCATTGGAGTCCAGTGAACTCACTGTCATGTTCAAGAAACCAGTTTGAGATGATCTGAGCTTTGTGACATGGCACGATACCCTGCTAGAAGGAGCCATGTGATTGGCTGATTAGATATTAGCAATGCATTGAGTTGCTGCCATGTGATTTGTTGATTAGATATTTGAAAAGCATTGAGTTGCTGCCTTCTGATTGGTTGATTGGATATTAAAAATGCATTGAGTTGCTGCCATATGATTGGCTTATTAGATATTAGGAATGTATTGAGTTGCTGCCATGTGATTGGCTGATGAGATATTAGAAATGCATTGAGTTGCTGCCATGTGATTGGCTGATTAGATATTAGAAATGCATTGAGTTGCTGCCATGTGATTGGTTGATTAGATATTAGAAATGCATTGAGTTGCTGCCATGTGATTTGTTGATTAGATATTAGAAATGCATTGAGTTTCTGCCATGTGATTGGTTGATTAGATATTAGAAATACATTGAGTTGCTGCCATGTGATTGGCAGATTAGATATTAGAAATGCATTGAGTTGCTGCCATGTGCATTGAGTTGCTGCCATGTGATTGGTTGATTAGATATTAGCAATGCATTGAGTTGCTGCCATGTGATTGGCTGATTAGATATTAGGAATGTATTGAGTTGCCTTCTGATTGGTTGATTGGATATTAAAAATGCATTAAGTTGCTGCCTTGTGATTGGCTGATTAGATATTAGAAACGTATTGAGTTGCTGCCATGTGATTGGCTGATTAGATATTAGCAATGCATTGAGTTGCTGCCATGTGATTGGCTGATAAGATATTAGAAATGCATTGAGTTGCTGCCATGTGATTGGTTGATTAGATATTAGAAATGCATTGAGTTGCTGCCATGTGATTGGTTGATTAGATATTAGAAATGCATTGAGTTGCTGCCATGTGATTTGTTGATTAGATATTAGAAATGCATTGAGTTGCTGCCATGTGATTGGTTGATTAGATATTTGTGTTAACAAGCAGTTGAACAGGTGTATCTAATAGAGTGGCCGGTGAGTGTACATTATGAAAATTAACAACAAAAAATACAAAGAACAACATAAATGAAAGAATGAAATAATGAACAAAAGAGACATTAAACATGAATCTGATCCTCAGCCTGGGGACAAACCCTGGATGAGTCCTGAAATCAACCTGCTGGCTTCCAGGCCTAGCAGGGCCAACAATAGGAAGCTGGCTTTGAAAGAATACACAAGAATGTCTTGCAGGGGTGATAAAACTGTGAAAACTCGAGTTTGAATGACAATCCCAAATGATAATCCTTGTAAATTGTGAGGTTTATTAACAACCATAGAAAGAACATATGTAAAAAGTTTCAAAAGTGCAAAACAAAATGTGCCTAAAGGGCAATTTGAGGCCAAGGAGTCCCAGTATGGAATCTGTTAGCAAAACACCAAAGATGGATGGGAAATAATCAGAAAAGCTGAAAAGGGTCTCGCTGCAGACCCCAACCTAGTAGCTGCACAATTCTGAGTCTCTGCTGAAAAGCCAATCGGATTGCACATTTGCGTCACATTGTTTACACAGCAGAAAATCTGAGAAGGGTGTGGCTTTGGTAGGCAGCACTACATGACCGCCGTTCAACACGACACGCCCATTACAGGACACGCCTACTCAGTCGTGGCCCTTCCACATCCCTAATCTGAAACAAAGTGTAAGGATGTTTTACGAGAAAGAAGTGCGAGTGGACATGTTGTGTAACATCACTGACAGTTAGTGCAGGAGATCGTTAAAGATCACTGCGTATGTTCAATTTGATTGGCTCCTCAGCGGAGTGGAGCTATGGTGGTCTGCAGCTAGACTCTATTGGAGTCCCCCATACAATATTTGCTATGAACTCCATCACACTTCAGTGCACCACTGCTGACTTATCATGCCAGAGGGAGGAGCCGGCAGCAGTGATGTCAGGGTGGCCCCGCCTCCTGGGGCACCACCCATAAAGAACAAGGAATGGAATCACAATTAAAGTATGTCATTCAAACATAGCAGAAAATACATACAAATTTGAAAAATAATAATGAATTACTTCATAAAAATTCATACATAACAATAGTAAAATAAGCAAATGCAACTGCTATAGACTTCCAATTAAGTTTTTCATCGTGACTTTTGTCTAGCATTTCTCCAAAATTGGTGGGGCGAGGGTGGCGGGGGTGCAGTAGGTAACATCTGTGGTGCCTACTGGCAGGGGGGCAGTAGGTGACATCTGTGGTGCCCACTGGCATGGGTGCAGTAGGTGACATCTGTGGTGCCCAATGGCAGGGGGGCAATAGGTGATATCTGTGGTGCCCACTGGCAGGGGGGCAGTAGGTGACATCTGTGGTGCCCACTGGCAGGGGGGCAGTAGGTGATATCTGTGGTGCCCACTGGCAGGGGGGCAGTAGGTGACATCTGTGGTCCCCACTGGCAGGGGGGCAGTAGGTGATATCTGTGGTGCCCACTGGCAGGGGGGCAGTAGGTGACATCTGTGGTGCCCACTGGCATGGGTGCAGTAGGTGACATCTGTGGTGCCCAATGGCAGGGGGGGCAGTAGGTGACATCTGTGGTGCCCACCTTCAGTTTACTAACCAACCTGCTGATTTTCTTCTCAAGAATTCCAGGATATTCCTTACAATCCTGTCAATAATGCCAAGCTGGCCAGAGTCAGAGTATGACAAGGACACGTCCGCCGCCGCTTCCACACTCACAATCGCATGAGGCCAATTTAGAACTGGCAATTAATCCAACATGCGGAAATGAAATTTAAATTAGCATCTAATCAGGAGACACTGACTGCGACTTAATCATCTGGGATGTGCTGATAAAGTTATAAAGCGGCTTTAGCCATCCAGCCACTGCACTTAAAGCCGTAGTCCAGATAGATAAGCCATACGTCTTTTATCTTCCTGACGGATGATTTTAGTCTGTGACTGAGAAGGCATGGTGGCACATGCCTTCTATCTATCTATTATACTATATAGTGCCTTTCACATCTATCTATCTATCTATCTATCTATCTATCTATCTATCTATCTATCTATCTATCTATCTATCTATCTATCTATCTATCTATCTATCTATCTATCTATCTATCTATCTATCTATCTATCTATCTATCTATCTATCTATCTATCTATCTATTATACTATATAGTGCCTTTCACATCTATCTATCTATCTATCTATCTATCTATCTATCTATCTATCTATCTATCTATCTATCTATCTATCTATCTATCTATCTATCTATCTATCTATTTTCTTTGATAATTTGTGTTATGTCTTTTGGTAGGCGATTCTTGATGCCCATCCATCCAACCATCCATCCATCATCTAAACCTGCTTTATCAGGTCACAGGGAAGCTGGCGCCTGTCCTAGCAAGCATAGGGCACAAGGTAGGAACAATCCCTGGACAGGATGCCCATCCCATCGCATGGAAAACAAAACACATGCAGACACACACTAAAATTCATTTTGCAGTTGCAGAACACGGGGCTTAAAGGTTTGATTTTTTTCCCAATAATTTTTCTTTAATGATCTTTAAATATCATGTGAACTTTGTTTTTGTTTGTTAAAGTTTCCTCTCGCTCCTTCTAATATTTATGACTTTAATTCTTTTGGGGCGGATGTCGACTTTTGTTGAGGGTGGGGCAGAGGACGATTAAAGCTGTAAACACCCTTACGTGACAGGCAGACCCTCTTGGCTAGGAGGACTGTTAGACTCGTTGATTCGACGTCGAATCCCCGCATGTGCGTAAGTAGCATGGAGTAAACAGCGTCTAGAATGGCATCGACGTCGGGCGAGAGAGCGAGGCGAATGTGCAACGTAAAGTACTCGTAAAATTTATTTATTTTTTGTGTTATCGCTGGATTGGACTCTGACTTATCGAACTGCAATTTTGATGCAAGTTAGTCTGGAGATCGAAAACTGATCATCCCCACAGCTGGTTGAGTTGCCAACGCACCTCGGGCATCTAAACAGACATCGATCTGTGGGAGACAAGCTGGCTACTGGACTTCACCAAACAACCCGGTGTGCCAGTGGGCAGTACGTATTAGCGGCCACTTTTCTGTCCTCCCAGTCCTCCACACTGCCCTCCTCCAGTCAAGTGTTGCCTCTCCTCCTCCCAGCTCCAACTCGCCTGGATAAGGGAGTGCGGTCCCTTTTATTATTAACCTGGGAGTACTTCTGGTGCCAGGGTGATCGCCCGATTGAAGTACCTTCGGGTCACACGGAAGTCCCTCATCACAGTAGGACGCTAATTTCCCTGCAGCACCCTCTTGCCGGACTACATTTCCCAGCATGCCCTTCTGACTTCCCACAGGGCACCGATAACCAGGGCTGCTGCCATCTAGCGTGCTGAGGGAATAAAAAAAACCCCAGCGACATCTTCTCTTTTTAATGGTCCATCCTTTCTGGTCCTTTCTTTGGGTTTTTGTTCTGGCCGGGATGCCAGTCCAGCCCACATGGCATCTACACCGGTTAACAATCTCATGTTTTTGCTGGCTCTTAAGTAGCACTGGGGACAGTCCAAGTGCCACATGTAAATATTGTACACGTAATTTTGTGGTTTTGTTAAAGGAGAAGACATTTGCAAGATGTTTTATCCTTGTGGATTTGTTCTGATAAAGTTTCATTTTGTGTTCATCTCCTTCCATTCTGTTGCTTACGTGACTCCATCATTGCCTCACATGACCACGGCCAACACTTTTGTGATGTCACGGAACTGACATAAAATATGTGGTGGCATTTCCATTGGCATTTAGATGTGGTGGCCAAAAGTTTGGAGAAGGACCCAAGTGTTGGTGTTCACAAAGTTTGCTGCTTCAGTGTTTTGAGATCTTTCTGTCAGATGTTTCTATGGTGTAGTAAAGTAGAATGACAAGCAGTTCAGAAGTTTCAAAGGCTTTTATTGACAATGACATGAAGTTTATGCACAGAGTCCATATTTGCAGTGTTGGCCCTTCTTTCTTTTTACAGACCTCCGCAATTCGCCCTGGCAGATTGGTAATCAACTTCTGGGCCCAATCCTGACTGATGGCAGCTGCCCATTCTTGTATAATTAATGCTTGGAGTTGGTCAGAATTGGTGGGTTTGTGTTTGTCCACCCGCCTCTTGAGGATTCACCACACGTTCTTAATGGCATTAAGGTCTGGGGAGTTCCCTGGCCATGGAGCCCAAATTTCAATGTTTTGTTCCTCAAGCCACTTAGTTGTCACTTTTGCCTCCTGATGAAGATGAGGCACGGCTCTTCACCTGCCTAATCCCATCCCTACAGTGAAGAATGGCAGTGGCAGCGGCACGTTACGGGGGGTTGCAGGGACAGAACTGAGGGAAGGATGAATGAAGCCAAATCCAGAGAAGTCCTTGAAGAAGATCCCCGCTCCATTGTGCCCACCTTTCGGCATGACAATGACCTGAAAACTACAGCCAGGACGACGCTGGGGTCTCTGAGCATGCTTGAGTGGTCCAGCCAAAGCCCCATAGAACGTCTGCGGAGAGATCTGAAGATGGCAGCTTACTGAGACACTTCCGGTCCAATCTAAATGGAGACTGAGAGGATCTGCCTGGAAGAACGGGAATTAAACTGCTGAGATGTGGGTGTGCAAAGCTTGTAGAGACTTCCTTAAGAAGACTCAAAAGCTGGAATTACTGCCATGGGCTTCTACAAAGTACGAAAGGAGAAGTCTGAATACTTTTTCATAAATTTGAAAACCTTTCCGGAAGCGTGTTTTTCACATCATGGGTTACTGAGTGTAAGCTGATGGACAAAAAGATGGCAAATGCATTCATCTACGAGATGACAAAGTGTGAAGAAAGTCCAGGGGACCTAATACTTTCCCTTTCCACTGTATACAGTATGTGTTTGCAAATTCATATTCATCATAGCCTGTGGTGGTCTGGCGCCCTGCCCGGGGTTTGTTTCCTGCCTTGTGCCTTGTGTTGGCTGGGATTGGCTCCAGTAGACCCCCGTGACCCTGTAGTTAGGATATACTGTAGCGGGTTGGATAATGGATGGATGGATATTCATAATAGCAGGATCATAAAAAAAGCAATACATTTAAAAAAATATCCACACCAGGGGCTGAGTCCCAGTTACGCCATAACACGCTGGCGTGCTGTGTACTTTCAAAGCCCCCTTAGAAAGACTCCTTCTCGGCCATGAAGAGTTAAAGACCCTTCACACCGGTGAGGCTTCTGGTAATGGCGACCTTCTTGTTTTTTTAATGAGTGTATCGTTTCCAATTAAAAAGATAATGCAAAGCCCTGCTCACGCGCCCCGTATGCCGCTGCATGCTGACATTCACGCCATGCTATCGCACAGCCATCTCTCCTCTTGTGCTTCTCTGCCGCCGCCGCTGCTTCTGATGAGAGCTGTGAGAGCCGCGGTGCGCTTGTTAGATGAACTAATCAGCCATCGACCTCCCCAAGTTAATGTCAGATGTAGGGATGTAGAAGTCGCTCACGGAACGCTGCCATCTTAATTCACTGAGTGGAGGCTCCATGGTTAGCTGCTTGGGCACTTGTGACACACTCGGTCCCTAACATTGCGGCTCGGAGGTAAATGACATTAAAACAAAAGAACATAAGGACTCTGACGAGCGAGAGGAGACCACTCAGTCCATCAGGCTCGTTTGTTTCATTAATGGCAGCATTGTGATGGTCTCTGGGACTTGGCAGACTCCATCTCAGGTCATTGATGTGACGAATGGGACGAGTCTGTGGTGTTGAAAATCCTGGTCGTCCTTTTGACATGAACAGGCAGGTCTGTAAGATGGACAGATGGAAGGAAGGTAGGAGGTTCAAACAGCTAATGCCTGGACACTCAGTGTCACATTCAGGCCGTATTACTGGATGGCCCTTAGCAGGTCACTTAACCTTCAAAATGTCCACTCACTGAGCCGATTCTGAGGAGCACCAGACTGATAGTGGATAGGACCGCCATTAGATCTCACGCCACCTTGGTTCTTCACATGATGTTCTCCTCCATCACACAACTTCAGCAGAATTGTCACGCTGAGGATCTCCCACTCCACCACATCCCCGAGGTTCAGAACTGGCGGCCACTGAGGGAGACTCGACTCATTGTCATGTGCTTGGAGCCACTTGGAGACAACATTTAGATTAGATGAGATTAGAATAGACGAGATGGGATGAGATTAGAATAGACTAGATTAGATATTAGATGAGATGAGATGAGATGGGATGGGATGAGATTAGATGAAATTATATGAGATGGGATGGGATGAGAAGAGATGAGATGAAATTATATTAGATGAGATGGGATGAGATGAGATGGGAGGGGATGAGATTAGATGAAATTATATTAAATGGGATGAGATGAGATGGGATGGGATGAGATGAGATGAGATGAAATTACGTATATTAGATGAGATGGGATGGGATGAGATGAAATTATATTAGATGAGATGGGATGGGATGAGAAGAGATTAGATGAAGTTATATTAGATGGGATGAGATGATATGAGATTAAATTATATTAGATGGGATGTGATGGGATGAGATTAGATGAAATTATATTAGTTGGGATGAGATGAGATGATATAAAATGGGATGTGATGAGATGAGTTGGGATGAGATAGGATTAGATGGGATGAGATGAGATGAGATGAAATTATATTAGATGAGATGGGATGAGATGATTTGGGATGAGATAGGATTAGATGGGATGGGATGGGATGGGATGGGATGAGATGAGATGAGATGAGATGAAATTATGTATATTAGATGAGATGGGATGGGATGAGATGAAATTATATTAGATGGGATGGGATGAGAAGAGATTAGATGAAATTATATTAGATGGGATGAGATGAGATGATATGAGATGGGATGGGATGAGATGATATGAGATTAAATTATATTAGATGGGATGAGATTAGATGAAATTATATTAGTTTGGATAAGATGAGATGATATAAAATGGGATGTGATGAGATGAGATGAGATGAGTTGGGATGAGAAGAGATTAGATGAAATTATATTAGATGGGATGAGATGAGATGATATGACATGGGATGGGATGAGATGATATGAGATTAAATTATATTAGATGGGATGAGATTAGATGAAATTATATTAGTTTGGATAAAATGAGATGATATAAAATGGGATGTGATGAGATGAGATGAGTTGGGATGAGATAGGATTAGATGGGATGAGATGAGATGAAATTATATTAGATGAGATGGGATGGGATGAGATGAGAGGAGATGAAATTATATTAGATGGGATGGGATGGGATGGGATGATATGAGATGAGATGAAATTATATTAGATGGGATGAGATGAGATGAGTTGGGATGAGATAGGATTAGATGGGATGAGATGAGATGGGATGGGATGAGATGAGATGAAATTATATTAGATGAGATGGGATGGGATGAGATGAGTTGGGATGAGATAGGATTAGATGGGATGAGATGAGATGGGATGGGATGAGATGAGAGGAGATGAAATTATATTAGATGGGATGGGATGAGATGATATGAGATGAGATGAAATTATATTAGTTGGGATGAGATAGGATGAGATGAGATGGGATGGGATGGGATGAGATGAGAGGAGATGAAATTATATTAGATGGGATGGGATGGGATGGGATGAGATGAGATGAGATGAAATTATATTAGTTGGGATGAGATAGGATTAGATGGGATGAGATGAGATGGGATGGGATGAGATGAGATGAGATGATATTAGATGGAATGAGATGAGATTAGATTAAATTATATTAGATGAGATGGGATGGGATGGGATGAGATGAGATGAGATGTCATCTTTATTAATCCCAAGGGGAAATGTAAATGCATACAGCAGCAGAAACATACAGTAAAAAAACAAGGACTCAGAACAAATAATGCAGCATTTCAATCAACCAGACAATAAATTAATAAATATATCCATACAAGTTTTAGAACTCCTAGGTCTGTTCAGTTTTTATGGAAATGCATGCAGTTTAATGTCTTCATCATAGGCCCTGGTGGCAAAGTAGTGCATTTGGGCCCCCTGTTCTGGCAGTGTGGCCTGCAGAGGGCGCTCCTGCTGCCCCATACCCCACAAGGTCAGCTCACATGTTTTATTTTTTTCTTTGCGGGTTAACGCCTTCCCCCGTTTCCCACCTGCACTGCGCAGGTCACAGCACCAAGCACTTTCTTTTCTTCTTCTTTCTCCCTTTCTCTTCCTCGCAATCCTCCTCCCCTCTTCTTGGCAAGCTTTATCTCCATTCCTCCCGACTCTGGCTGCCAGAGTGGTGGCGGCTGGCTCCTTTTAGAGGGCACCCAGAAGTGCTCCAGGTGCCCAGTGATATTCTTCATGCAGCACTTCCAGGTGTGGTGGAAGTGCCACACCAAAGGGTTCAGTCGTTCCTGCCACTCCTCCTGGCGGTGCCCACGAAACGCAGCAAGGCTGCTCCAAATTTCAACTCCCAAGGAGCCATGTGGGAGTCCGAGACACCGGTGCGACCCAGGGGGGCTGCCATCTAGCATTCCGGGGATGGTAATGCCCTGAATACGCTCGCTCCCCTGGTCCTTCCACTATATAGGCATCTTGGCTGGGCAAGGGCCTTGGCCGTATGCCGCAACAGAAAAACAGAAACATTCACAGGCATCAGAAACATCGAGGGCCCTTGTGCTCTTGGGACCCCCGGCCAGTGCCCATACATTAAGAAGGCCCAGTCTTAGTGCTTCATGAAATCACGGCATAGAACAAACAATGGCAAATAAAAAAAAATAATTCAAAGAATCATTAAGCATACGAGATTTTATTCAAATTTTTTATTCGTCCAAGTAGCCAAACTGTGGTAACCCTTTTCATTGAGAATGCCAGTCACCAACTCTGCCTTCCAGCAAAAAGAACCCGAGACCACCACACTTCCTCCTCCATGTTTGACAGTTGGTGTCACACACTGAGGTTCCGTCCTGTCACCAACTCGACGGCATACAACCACCCTGCGTGATGAAGTGAAGATTTCAAATTTGGATTCCTCACTCCGTAAGACTTTCTGTCCAGTCTGCAGTGGTCCACAGCTGCTAGTTCAAGACCCCATTTTGGTTTTCTTCCTGCCTCTCGCCCTGTCACACCTGCAGCACAAAGTCTCCTCTTCACAGTACAAACTGACACTCACTCTTGTCATCCTGCGCTGTTAAGGTGGCTGTCTCAGTCAATGGTATCCCCCTTCACCCGTGGGAGGTCTTTGCTCCGACATCCCCAAAGACTGTCACCTTCTCCATACACTTCCAGTTGAATCTAAACCTGGAGGTTCCATTCAGAGTGATTTCCTGCCTCATGCCGAAGGATGCCCGGCTGCACCCCATGGATTGTCTGGAGAGAAGCCGCGTCACGTCCCGTAAAGCATAACAGTTTGACTTCCAGGTCGGTGAGTCGTATGAAGTCCTTGACAGCAAACACCTTCCGAAGGCCGACCTTGCTTCGTCCATCAAAGGGGTCGTGTCTGGAATTTGTTTTTTTTTTTTTATTTTGTTTTTAATTCCAAGCCCCTGCAAAATAATCAGAGACGCAGACGCTTCTGGTTAATGGAATCTTCACAGCGCTTTCCTGGGAACGGATGAGGAGCTCATTAGCGGGACTAATGACGAAAATCCTGATCAAAGTAACGAGCTTCGCCGCTGCTGCTGCTTAACAGGCTCCGTGATTCTGCTTTTCCTGGTGGGGGGGTCTGAGGACGTCCTGCTTTAAAACTCATCAAGTATCAGGAGAAGATGGTGTCAGTGGCATGGAGCTGTGCACCAAGGAGATGGCACTCTATATTGGGTCATTTTGAATATGACTTACAGCCCGTTAAATACACCAGATGACCAAAAGAATGCGGACCCCCACTTCAGAGCTCAGATCTTTCATTGTTAACTGCAGTGGCTAACGGGTCGTACTGTAGAGCTCCGTGACCTTTAATGTGGCACTGTCATATGATGGCCACCTTTGCCACAAGTGACATTTCTGCTGAGTTGAGGAGCAACGACTGCTCAGCAGACCACCCAAAGTCACAGAGTGGGGCCATCGAGTGCCGAAATGGCGTCTCCTCTGAGACGTCACTCACCACCGAGCAACATCGGCACAAGAAATCATGGAAATGAATGGTCGGGTAGCTGCACCCAACTCCATGACCACTGAGCACAATGCCAAGAGTCAGCTGGCGTGGTGGCTCCAGGATGCTGCTGCCCGTAATTTGATTTTCCATTCCGATGTCTGCCTTCTTTTGACCCCTTCATCCTTTTCTGTTTATTTGGAAGTCCCAGGTATGAATTGTTCCTTGAATCTCTTGTGACCTGAAGGGGGTGCCCCAGTCCCCCGACCCGACACAGTCCAGCTACACACACACACAGACTTTATTTTTAGTGGGAAATGTTTGGAAAGCGATTCCCACAGCCAAGCACAATAATAAGAGCTGCACACAGCGATGCCTTTTTTCTTCTTCTCTCCGTCTCTGTCTCTCCTTGTAATCCACCTCCCTACTCTGGAACCTGGAATGAAGGCAGCGGGCTTCTTTTACGCTGCACCTGCCCCATTAGGGTGGTCCGGAAGCACTTGCGGGTGAGGTGGGAAGCCCGACAAGTTAGAGTTCTGCAGCAATCCTCAAAGCACCCACGGAACCCAGCAGGGCTGTACCGAACTCCGACTCCCATGAGGCCTTGTGAGAGACCCTGCAACCTGGTTGGGGTGGGCTACCATCTAGCTCTCCGGGGGAGATAGCACCCTGTTCACATCCTCTCTTTCCTTTATGAAGGCGTCCTGGCCGTCCAGCACACTCTTTATTTAAGGCCAAGCATCCAGGAGTCATCTTTTTCACTTTTGCCAACCACACTGGGATTTGGTGTGTATTTGAGGAAGAAGCCAACTGAGGACCTGTTAAAGTGTTTGATCCTCACACTACACACACACACACGCACACACACTCATGATGGTCTCCTCTTATGCAGTTGTCCACCTGTGCCCTCTTTTTCTTTTCTGATCGAGCATCTGTGGGATGTGCTGGAAAAACAAGTCCAATCCATGAAGGTCCCATCTCACAACTTACAGGACTTAAAGGGATCTGCTGCTAACATCTTGGTGCCAAATACCACAGGACACCTCCAGAGGTCTTGTGGAGTTCGTGCCTCAATGAGTCAGAGCTGTTTTGGTAGTATGAGGGGCTTACTCAGTATTAGGCAGCTGCTTTTAATGTTGTGCCTGATTAGTGCTTATATATTGCAGGAGCTTCCTGGGGGAGGACGGTCATGGTGTCCACGTTATCCGGAAGTGCTCCGGATGACTAGGGTAGGAGACCAGAAGCATTTCCCAGGTCAACTTTAAAAGAAAGCCCGCTGTCTCACTTCAGTTGAGTCAGAGTCGGGAGGCAGTGGGCAACACTCTACTAGAGGAGGAAGGGGGAACTGTGAATGGGAATTTTTCCTGGTGCACTTATGCATATATCTCTGTTGTATGCCATTTGGTAGGGGGTTAGTAAAAAGCAGTGTTAATATTTGTGATGTGCCATTTGTTGGAATGACAAATGGAATGCATTTTATTACTAAAAATGGTTGTGATGCACCATCTGTTGGTGCTCTTGTGAAGAAAGTGATGGAGCTAAATAAATACCCTTTATTTGAGTTGAAAGTGTGTCTGGGCATTATGGTGTCTGTGGTTTAGGGCTACCTCTCGTGTGGTTATAATATACCGGTATATGCTGTGTGTATATCTCTCTCTCTCTGTCTCTCTCTCTCTATATATGTGTGTGTGTGTCTGTGTATATAGTGTGTATGAGTCACCCAATAAATTGCATTATATTTGTCATTCCAACTGATGGCGCATTACAAACATTAACACTGCTTTTACGAATCCCATGCCAAGTGGCATACAACAGAGACATATGCATGGCATTCATCATTGCAACAGATGGTGCATCACAAACATTTGTAATAAAATGTATATCTACAAATGTTTATGATCCACCATCTGTTGAAATGACGAATGCAGTGTATATTTCTCTGTTATGTGCCATTTGGTATGGGATTCGTAAAAATAGTGTTAAATGTTTGTGATGCGGGTGGCATGGTGGCACAGTGGTAGCGCAGCTGCCTTGAAGTAAGGAGACCTGGGTTCGCTTCCCGGGTCCTCCCTGTGTGGAGTTTGCATGTTCTCCCCGTGTCTGCGGGGGTTTCCTCCTACAGTCCAAAGACATACAGGTTAGGTGCATTGGCGATCATAAATTGTCCCTAGTGTGTGCTTGGTGTGGGTGTGTGTGTGTGCCCTGCGGTGGGATTTGTTCCTGCCTTATGCCCTGTGTTGGCTGGGATTGGCTCCAGCAGACCTCCATGACCCTGTGTTAGGATATAGCGGGTTGGACAATGACTGACTGACAGTTTGTGATGCGCCATCAGTTGGAATGACAAATTCAATGCATTTAAATACTACATTCATTTTAAAATACATTCCAATAAATGGTGCAATAATGCTGAGGGCTACAATGATTATTTAGATCTCAACTTGTCTCAGATGGTTAGCACTGCTAGTTTACCTCAAACAACAGGATGTCGCTCAAAGTGCTTTACTGGATTCCCAAAGTACAGGTTACAAGAAACGAAAAGTTAAATGAAATTAGTTAAGAATAATAATGAATAAATCTAGTTCAGCTAAAATGCTAGAGCCGGCCCCGGCTGAGTGCAATGTGAAGGTGCGCTATATAAAATAATACTTCATTATTTGAAGCAGTGTGTGCACGAGTGGTTAATTTTAGTCATGTCACTGTCCCACATCCACCGAAAAAGGATACGTCAAGCTCCTCAGACAGGTGTCAAATAAGGACCCTAAATCTAACCGTTCAAAGTAAAATAAAAAAACAGGCCAACATCTGAAGCAAATGACAGCATGCCATCCATTAAAATGGGCAGGCCTGGCACAAACCTCCTGGGTATGGAGTTGCTCACTTGCAAAGACAATTCCTTTCAAAAGTATAAATCCGTTGAGACATATGAGGAAGATACACTCCCGTCATTCTGGTGATTCGGTGGGGACAGCGACGACCCCGGGGCAATGCAGACAGCGGCCTGCTGTCAGATGGAAACAGTCGGTCCTGGAGAGATGTGAGCTTCACCATTGTTGTAAGTCTGGTTTAATCAAGAACTCGGGAAGAAGGCGGCTAAAAAAAGAACAGCCAAACAAAGCGCATATCCAGCCGCGGCCTGGGAACTTCGTGCACTTCAGCCTGTCTTTGCTGCTTTTTCTTGGGTTTTGTATCTGGGTACATAACTTCTTGGCAGACGCAGTTTCATGGCTCTTTTCATTTACACTATTTACATACATTGAGCAATGGCTCAGACGAGAAGTTAAAACGTACCTGAGGGAGCCACAGGTCACTGTGGCAGGTTAATTCATTTCTGTTTAGCCATTACCTTCATCCCATCCATCCATTTCTGTTCCAGCATGGGGAGAAGAGACAAGCCCATCCCAGTAATGACAGACGGAAGGTAAATCAGTCCTGGCCTGGAAGCCATTCATTTTAAGAGTACACTGAAACACTGAAATGGAAATCAGCCTATGCAATTGTTTAGTTCTTTTTGGTAAAAAATGTATTTGAGATCTACAGCAGGAATTCATTTTAGTTGTTCCTGTTTATCGATGCATAATTTCATTTTAGATGCTTTATACTTGGGCACATTCAACGCTTCAGAAAGTTTAGAGGAAATGGTGAAGGTGCCCCCTGTCTGTTAAAATTAGGGTCACCCTGAATGCATGTGACAGAGACATATGCATTGCATTTGTCATTCCAACAGGTGGTGCATCTCAACCATTGAGACTGCTTATATGAACTCCATACAAAGTGGCATATAACACAGAAACAGTATATACATTGCATATGTCTTTCCAACAGGTGGTGCATCACAAACATTTGTAGTAATTCTGGTGTGTGTTCAGACCAATGTGTGTGTGTGTATATTTACTTATGTATTTATTTACTTACTTATCTACCTATTTAAGAGCTTCTGCAAAAAGCCAAAATTCCCCTGGGGACAAATACAGTTTTATCTAATAAAATGAATTGCAGATGGGTCCAGCCACAAACCTTCACAGCTCCCTGGGGACAAATAAAGTTCTGTCATTCTAATAAAAATCATTGCATTTGTTATTCCAACAGATTGCATATCACAAACATTAACACTGCTTTTACCAATTCTGTGCAAAATTGGCATATGCATTGCATTGTTCATTCCAACAGATGGTGCATCACAAACATTTTTAGTAATAAAATGCATTGCCTTTGTTATTCCAACACATGGCATATCACAAACATTAGCACTGCTTTTTATGAATCCCATGCCAAATGGCATATAACAGAGGGATATGCATTTTATTTTTTCATTCCAACAGATGGTGCATCACAAACATTTGTAGTAATTTTGGTGTGTGTTCAGACCAAAGCGTGTTTATTTATTTAAGTATTTATTTATTTCAAGAGGTTCTGCAAAAAGCCAAACTTTCCCCTGGGGACAAATAAAGTTCTATCTATCAAATAAAATGCATTGCATTTGTCATTCCAACAGAATGCATATCACAAACATAAACACTGCCTTTACACATTCCATACAAAATGGCATATAACATAAATGCCTGTATATGCATTGCATTTGTCAATCCAGCAGATGGTGCATCACATACATTAACACAGCTTTTATGATTTTCACACAAAATAGCATATAACATAGATATATGCATTGCATTTGTTATTCCAACAGATGGCATATCACAAACATTAACATTGCTTTTGCGAATTCCATACCAAATGGCATATAACAGAGACACATGCATTGCATTTTTCATTCTAACAGATGGCACATCACCCATGTTTGTAATATTGCATTTTATTATAAATGTTTGTGACGCACCATCTGTTGAAATGACAAATGCAATACATTTTATTATTACATGCATTACAAAATGCCTTCTAATATCTGGTGCACTGCAAACGTTAACACTGATGTCTACATTGATTGCTTAAATTTCACGCTGTCTTAGATGAGTAGCACAGTTACATTTGTAGAAATAAAACTCATTCAATGTATCATTCCAGCAAATGGAGCATCACATACATTAACACTGTTTTTACGAGTCCCATACCAAATGGCATATAACAGAGGCATATGAATTGCATTTGTCATAACAAAATGTGGTGTATCATAAACATTTGTAGTAATAAAATGCATTGCACTTATCATTCCAACTGATGGCGCATCACAAACATTAACACTGCTTTTACAAATCCCATACCAAATGGCATATAACAGAGGCATATGCATTGCATTTGTCATTCCAACAGATGGGGCATCACACACATTAGTAGATATGTGTTTTATTGCAAATGACTGTGATGCACCATCTGTTGAAATGACAAATGAAAAACATTCTATTATTATGTGCATTACAAAATGCATTCCAACAGATGGTGCACTCCAAACGTGAACTACTTAGACTTCAACCCCTTCTTAGATGGTTAACACAGCTGGTCACCAATGTCTACGTGAAGGTCGTCACATGAGGAGGATCTGATGCCTTCCCGTGTTCTGGTCCAAATGAATGAAGTCAGGTGTCACTTTGGCCTGGAGATCCAGGTGTCTGTGAAGCGTTCCTGCTTGTTTCACATTCCCGGCCCGACCACCTCACATCAACATACCTTTGAGGAAGTCTTTTATTCCCTGATAAGGATTTTTTTTTTCCTGTTTATAAAAGCAAACACGGCGGCTTCAAAAAGTAAATTCCAGACCCTCTCGTTCAGACACACACGCTTGACACCCCCGCCCCCTTGATGGGAGTCCACAGCAGGAAATCCTCCATCTGTTTTCCTTGTGCGGCCAAGCCGTCTGCGGGCCTGCGCCAGTGCACAACTCCCACCTCTCACGGAGATGCTCGAGACTCCGACTGCGACTGCGAAGGACTGATTTTTGAAAGTTGGCCTCTTTATCTGAGAACTCGTCTCTAGCCCCTTCCCAGGAGTCCGGCTCGTGCAGGTAAGCGGCCGCGGGTTTGTGCGCAGGCTATCGAGGCTTCGCTCTTTTAGGATAGGAGCGTCTGGAGGAGGTGTGGCGATCGAAGGGCTGTCGCTATAAAGACTTAACACGGGGCAGCGAGTGACATAGCAGGGCGGTTTGCCACCGTCTTCGTAACAGTCGTTTTCTCGAAAGTCTGTTGCCACTTTGTGCCAGTTTATGAAGGATTAGCGCAACAGGCTTGCCCGTTGCCTTGCCCAGTCGGATTGGCACGGGCGTAGTACGAATGAGAGTTAAGCCATTGGAATCGTGGATTCGGCTGCTATCTGTTTATTTATTTGGTTATAATTTGTTAAGTGTGATGCACTGAAGCAGACGGCAGCGAACTCGGAGTGCAGCGCTGAAGGCTTCGAGCTTGTCGGGTTAGGAGGACGAATGGGACGAGTGATTTACTCTCGTTAAGGAGTTTCTTGTCATGGAAACTCGGGGTGAAACTGAATGTTGTTGGTTTCAGCGGATGAGGGAAAGAGAAAGGAAAAGTAGTTGGGCGATTGTTTAAGATGCCCCACGTCCAGTTACGTTTGGTGGCGTCTGAAATCCTGGGCACTGTCCGAATCTGGAAATATGTCACATTTCTGGGTACAGTACTCGTGTGTTATAACCCCGCCTCTAAGTCCAGAGTGCGCGTCTCCATTCACTCAGGCGATGACCCTTTCGATGTTATACTTAACGACATTAGAAACTTAAACGCGACAGAAGGAACGTTTCTAACGTAATTCAGAATCAAATGTTACGTATTCTTGTTTTTGTTTTGTAAATAAGCGAAAGTAAGAAACGGTGAAGTTTTTCTCTTCCCCGTGCCGGAGGCGGGGTGATAACACACGAGTACCCATTTCTGTACATACTAAGGACCCTCCTCATCCTCCAGGTTGGCTTTGATGCCAGCTGTTTAAGATTGCAGGTGCTTGTCTCAGCCCTAACCAACTCTGCGGACGTGACGCGCTGAGCGCCGCGCTCAGTTTCTTGATTGTTTCGAGCGTTTGCTCTTCTCAACTTCTTTCGAGATTCCTTCTCCGCCTTCCTTTACTTCCTTCAGTTTTTTTTTTCCATTGGAAGCTCCTAGTCGTTGTTTACACAACCCCGGGCTCATAAATCACTTGGGCTGAGCTCTTCAGAGGGTCTCCAGCTTTTTTGCCTTTAAGTAAATAAAGCCGAAAACTGAAGAGCGGTGGATACTTCAGTCGTCTGGTTAATGAACTCCGCTCTGAGGAGATCGCCGGCTACTGGGAGGCTCCTTCTGCTAGCGGGGCCTTTTCTTTTTTAGTTTTCCTAACTACGCAGAAGGAGAAGAATTGTTTATTATTATTTATTTTACAGGATTTGCAGGTTTCAGCATGGGCGGAAGGCGGTATGGTGGCGCAGTGATAGCGCCGTACCACCCTAAGGCGGCATGGTGGCGCAATGATTGCGCCATACCACCCTAAGGCGGCATGGTGGGGCAGTGATAGCGCCGTACCACCCTAAGGAGGCATGGTGGCGCAGTGATAGCACTGTACCACCCTAAGGCGGCATGGTGGCGCAATGATAGCGCCATACCACCCTAAGGCGGCATGGTGGCGCAATGATAGCGCCATACCACCCTAAGGCGGCATGGTGGCGCAATGATAGCGCCATACCACCCTAAGGCGGCATGGTGGGGCAGTACTAGTGCCGTACCACCATAAGGCGGCATGGTGGCGTGATAGCGCCGTACCACCCTAAGGCGGCACGGTGGCGCAATGATAGCGCCATACCACCCTAAGGCGGCATGATGGGGCAGTGATAGCGCCGTACCACCCTAAGGAGGCATGGTGGCGCAGTGATAGCACTGTACCACCCTAAGGTGGCATGGTGGCACAGTGATAGCGCCGTACCACTCTAAGGAGGCATGGTGGCGCAGTATTAGCGCCGTACCACCCTAAGGTGGCATGGTGACGTGATAGCGCCGTACCACCCTAAGGCAGCATGGTGACGCTGTGATAGCACTGTACCACCCTAAGGCGGCATGGTGGAGTGATAGCACCGTATCACCCTAAGGCGGCATGGTGGCGCAGTGATAGCACTGTACCACCCTAAGGTGGCATGATGGCACAGTGATAGCACCATACCACCCTAAGGAGGCATGGTGGCGCAGTACTAGCGCCATTCCACCCTAAGGCGGCATGGTGATGCTGTGATAGCGCCATACCACCCTAAGGTGGCATGGTGGAACAGTGATAGTGCCGTACCACCCTAAGGAGGCATGGTGGCGCAGTTCTAGCGCCTTACCAACCTTAGGCGGCATGGTGGCGTGATAGCGCCGTACCACCCTAAGGCGGCATGATGGCATGATAGCGCCGTACCACCCTAAGGTGGCATGGTGATGCTGTGATAGCGGCATACCACCCTAAGGCGGCATGATGGCATGATAGCACCGTACCACCCTAAGGCGGCATGGTGGTGCTGTGATAGTGCCATACCACCCTAAGGAGGCATGGTGGCGCAGTTCTAGCGCCTTACCAACCTTAGGCGGCATGGTGGCGTGATAGCGCCGTACCACCCTAAGGCGGCATGATGGCATGATAGCGCCGTACCACCCTAAGGTGGCATGGTGATGCTGTGATAGCGGCATACCACCCTAAGGCGGCATGATGGCATGATAGCACCGTACCACCCTAAGGCGGCATGGTGGTGCTGTGATAGTGCCATACCACCCTAAGGTAGCATGGTGGCACAATGATAGCACCTTACCTCCCTAAGGCGGCATGGTGGTGCAGTTATAGTGCCGTACCACCCTAAGGTGGCATGGTGGCGCAGTGATAGCGCCATACTACCCTATTGAGGCATGGTGGCGCAGTAATAGCGCCGTACCACCCTAAGGCAGCATGGTGTCGCAGTGATAGCGCTGTACCACTCTAACCCCAAACCGGGGTCCTCCCTGCATGGAGTTTGCATGTTCTCCTCTGGTCGCTGTGGACTTCCTCTCGGTGCTCCAGTTTCCTCCCACTCTCTAAAGACATGAGGGCTTGGTGAACTGGCGATGCTAAACTGGCCCGTGTGTGTGTGTGTGTGTGTGTGTGTGTTTGTGTGTGTGTGTTTGCTCTGTTCTCTTAAAAATGCTGGTTCTTAAAGGGCACTTTATGGTTATTTACTGGGTTGTGTGGTTCCTAGAAGAACCTTTGCATGACCGGGTGCCATTTCATTCTGGGATGGGTTCTTTGCATATGAAGTTGTCTCTTTCTGCTTATAAAATCTTCCTAATGCTTAAAAAACAATTAGATCTTTAATATATGGCAGGCAGAGCCAGTTAATCCTTTAGGCAACATAGGTGGCCATCTTACCAGCATCATATACCCCAGGGCAAAGCAGTGAGCTGGGGTGCCAGTTTTGACAGCAAAACAGAAACATATGTAGGCATTGGAAACATCGTGGGCCCCCATGCTCCTGGGACCCCCCAGCCAGTGCCCATTGTGCCCAAACGTTAAAACAGCCCTGCCTAGGACACCATCTTGTGAGGGCTGGCATTTTTGAAAGTTAAGAGGGATGGTTGTCAAACTCTGATGATACTGAGTGGGTTCAATTCCTTGATGGGCTCTCGCTTTGTCCCAAAATCTCTTCCAGATGAACACCTTAGTCGAGTTTTGAAGGTCCCTAAAGTCCTACTGGCCACCACACTACTTGGTCACTTATTCCAAGTATCTGTGGTTTTCTGTGTGAAGAAAAACTTCCTAATGTTTGTGTGTAATTTACTCTTAACAAGTTTCCAACTGTGTCTCCGTGTTCTTGATGAACTCATTTCAAAATAACAGTCTTGATCCACTGCACTAATTCCCTTCATAATTTTGAACACTTCACTCAGGTCTCCTCTTAATCTTCTTGTTCTTAAACTGTAAAGGCTCAGCTCTTCTAATCTTTCCTCATAACTCATCCCCTGTAGCCCTGTAATCAGCCCAGTTGCTCTTCTCTGGACCTTCTCTAGTGCTGTTATGTCCTTTTTGTAGCTTGGAGACCCAAACTGCACACAGGACTCCAGATGAAGCCTCACCAATGTGTTATAAAGCTTCAGCAGAACCTCCTGTGACTTGTACTCCACACATCAAGGCGCTATATAACCTGACATTCTGTTAGTCTTCTTAATGGCTTCTGAACACTGTCAGTTGATAGCGTAGAGTCCACTACGACTTCTAAATCCTTCTCATAAGGTGGACTCTCGATTTTCAGACCTCCCATTGTGTACTCAGACCTCACATTTTTACTTCCTACGTCTAACACTTTACATTTACTGCCATTAATGTCATCTGCCACAAATCTGCCCAAGCCTGTCTGCTGTCCAAGTCCCTCTGTGATGATTCAAGATTCTCGATTATCCACCTGTCCACCCAGCTTGGTATCATCTGCAGACTTAACCAGCTTTACATTAAAAACAGCAGCGGCCCCAGCACTGCCCCCTGCTGGTCACCACTCTTAACTTCACCTGATTCTGATAAGGACCATCGCCGTCTTTGCGTAAAGAAGAGCCACCTGGCTTCAGTCCTAAATGTCCTTCACTCTTAGCTTCCACTGCTCTCCTTGATTGTTCGATTCACCATTTAACTCAAAGAATTCTGCTTTTTGGTACAGTATTTAGTCGGTTAGCTTGTAGTTACTGTTATTGTGCCTTTCACAGAGTACTTTATGATGATTTCTGTGAATTTCTTAGCCTCCATCTAGTGCCTTTCATTCTGAGCACCCTCACAAGAATACATCCTTGGCCTTCTAATGCCTTCCCTGATAAACAACAGCTTTATAAAGAAATCAGTCCAACAGCTGTTTATTTTTATTCTGAGACATTAATTAGTTAACTGTTTTTATGGTGCCTTTCTTGGCCAGCATCCTTTTAAAGAGTTTAATAAAGGCAATTTCTTTGGTATTTATATAGCACCTTTCATAGTGATTGTGCTTTATGATGGCAATCAGCTGTGCTACCGTTTTAGGACGGGTTGAAATCTAAGTAATCAATGTAGACTTCAGTGTGAGTGTTTGCATTGTACCGTCTTTTGGAATCTATCTTGAAATGTGTGTAGTAATAAAGTACGTTGCATTTTGCACTCCAACAGATGGTGCATCACAGACATCTGCAATAATAAAATTCATTACTACAAATGTATATGATGCACCATCTGTTGGAATGACACATGCAATGCATATAGCTCTGTTATGTGCCATTTGGTATGGGGTTCATAAAAGCAGTGTTAATGTTTTTGATGCACCATCTATTTAAATGAAATATGCAATGCAGTTTAATACTACAAATGTTTGTGATGCACTATCTGTTGGAATGACAAATGCAATGAATATGTCTTGAAATGCGTGTAGTAATAAAATACATTGCATGTTGCACTCCAACAGATGGTGCATCACAGACATCTGCAATAACAAAATGCACCGTCTGATGTAATGACATATACAATGCATATATCTCTGCTATATGCCATTTGATATGGGGTTCATAAAAGCAGTGTTAATGTTTTTGATGCACCATCTATGTAAATGAAATATGCAATGCAGTTTATTACTAGAAAGGTTTGTGGTGCACCATCTGTTAGAATGACAAATGCAATATATATGTCTTGAGATGAGTGTAGTAATAAAATACATTGCATTTTGCACTCCAACAGATGGTGCATCACAGAAATCTGCAATAATAAAATTCATTACTACAAATGTATATGATGCACCATCTGTTGGAATGATGCATGCAATGCATACAGCTCTATTATATGCCATTGGTATGGGATTCATAAAAGCAGTGTTAATGTTTTTGATGCACCATCTATTTAAATGAAATATGCAATGCAGTTTATTACTACAGTGGTTTGTGATGCAGAATCTGTTAGAATGACAAATTGAATGAATATGTCTCTGGTATGTACATTGAGAGTAACCCTAATTTTAACGACAAAGTTTTAAGACACTTAGGGGCAGCCTTACCCCTTCCTCTAAATTATCTAACTTATCTGTGCCATATGATGGAGTGAAAAATGTAATGTATATATAACTCTTTGGTATGGAATGTGTTACAGCAATGTTAAAGTTTGTAATGTGCCATCTGTTGGAATGACCTATGCAATGTATTTTATTACTACAAATGTTTGTGGTGTGTCATCAGTTGAAATGTCTACTGCAATGTTGTTATATGCATTTGTCATAGGATTCGTAAAAGCAGTATTAAGGTTTGTGATGCACCATCTGTTGGAATGACATATGCAATCCATATGCCTCTGTTATATGCATTGCGAGTGACCCTAATGTTAACAGGAAAGTGGTAAGACAGGGAGGCAGTCTAACCACTTTTACTAAACTATCTAAAGTATTTAAACAGTCTGTGCCATCTGTTGGAATGTCAGATGCAATCTTTTTTATACTACAAATGTTTGTGATGTGCCATCTGTTGGAGTGACAAATTCAGTGCATATGTCTCCATTGTCATTTGGTATAGGATGTGTAAAAGCTGTGTTAATGTTTATGATGGGTCATCTTTTGGAATAGCAAATGCAATGCATTTTAGTACTAAAAAGATTTGCGATGTGCCATCTGTTGGAATAACAAATGCAATGCATTTTATGAATAACAAATGTTTGTGATGTGCTTTCTTTTGGAATGACAAACTGTAATGTGCTGTATACAATTTGGTGTGGTATTCATAAAAGCAGTGTTAATGTTTGTGATTGTTGAGATGACAAGTGCAATGCATTTTATTACTAAAAGTGGTTGTGATGAGCCATCTGTTGGAATGACACATGCAATGCATATGTCTGTGTTGTATACCATTTGGTATGGTATTCCTAAAAGTAGTGTTAATGGTTGTGATGTGCCATCTGTTGGAACAACAAATGCAAAGCATTTTATGCCTACAAATGTTTGTGATGTGCCTTCTGTTGGAATGGCAAACTGTAATGTGCCATCTGTTGGAATGACAAATGCAATGCATATGTCTCCATTATATGCCATTTGTAAAAGCTGTGTTAATGTTTGTGATGTGCCATGATGTGCAATGCATATCTTTGTTGTATACCATTTGGTATGGCATTCATAAAAGCAGTGTTAATGTTTGTGATGCCCCACTTGTTGGAATGACAACTGTAATGTAATTTATTACTAAAAATGGTTGTGATGAGCCATCTGTTGGAATGACACATACAATGTATATGTATCTGTTGTATACCATTTGGTATGGTATTCCTAAAACCAGTGTTAATGGTTGTGATGAGCCATCTGTTGGAATGACACATACAATGTATATGTATCTGTTGTATACCATTTGGTATGGTATTCCTAAAACCAGTGTTAATGGTTGTGATGAGCCATCTGTTGGAATGACACATACAATGTATATGTATCCGTTGTATACCATTTGGTATGGTATTCCTAAAACCAGTGTTAATGGTTATGATGTGTCATCTGTTGGAACGGCAGAGACATAGCAAACAGATGGACACCCAGATATTTATTCTGTTATTAAGGTTGCGGAGAAAAACCGAGCAAAATGACCCCTTTTATTTGCTAACTAAAAAGATTACAATATGCAAGCTTTCGAGGCAACTCAGGCTCCTTCTTCAGGCAAGATGTAATCTTGGTTGGGGATGAATTTGAGGCTGAAAAAAACATTTAGCAATCTGTCTTGATATAGTGCCTTTCCTAAACAGAACTTTTATACAATACCTTACAGAACTTGTGAACTGTATTAACGGTATTTACCAGTGTAAACAGACAGTGTGATACGGGTGAACCGAGAGCCTGCGCAAACATTTATTACAAGCCTCTCTTTGTGAAACGAATGTCATTTGTTCAAAGTTTGTTTTAAGTGGAGGAGACTGATGAAGAAATCCGCTCCATATTTCTGTTAAAAAATTACATTGAAGCGCTGTCTTGCAAACTAAACATTGAAGCTGGCAGTTCAAACAGAAGTCTGTCTGTGCTGCCAGTTTTCACTTCGTACTGTGAACGTCAGCTCTCTGGCCGATGGCTTTCTTCATGTTAGCCGCTGACTGCCTTTATAGTGCCGTAGCAAAGCCTGTGGACAACGACGCCTTTGTTTTAAAGAAAGCAACTTGTACCATTTATGTAGTGCCTCCTATAGTGGGCGCCGTTGCAAGACGTGACACCGTGATGTGAGCCACGCCATGCACTGGTGACAGCAGAGTCACCTCAGGATCGTGTGGCGCTAGAAACCAATGTCAACTGCACCCCCTTTTATATTAAGAAGAGCGAGCAGCAAGTCTGATGTCTGAATGTGAGATGATGCACTTCACAGACAAAATGAAAGAAAGGATGGCTTTACAGAAACTAGGAATCAACCTTTAACTAATGCAGCGGCCCTCCAAAGTGAGTATTATCTCTACAGCCTGGGGGTCTCTGATTCAAAAAACCTTAAACAAATCAGGTATGGCCACAGACTCAGGAATGTGTGGACTGAGATGAAGCGCTCCCTGCCGCTGTTGACTCAGTGCGCCCCTTTAACCTCATGTCGCCGCTGGGAGAAGAGTGTAAATCGACAGGATTTATGAGCTCTCACACTCATTTTTGGGGTTCTGTTATTAAATCAGTTTCAAACTGCTCTCTTTCAGCAAATGAGTGTCATTATGTGTATTCTTTATTTAATTCACAATAGATAGATAGATATAAGCACTATACAACTCATATATATATATGAGAGGCACTATATAATAGATGGATAGTGTAACCACAAGTGGGCACCACTGAGCCCCAAACCTCAGACACCATAATAGATAGATAGATAGACAGACAGATAGAAAGAAATGAAAGGTATTAAAGATAGATAAATAGTAATGAAAAGCACTATATGATAGAAAGATAACGAATGCTGTATATAATAGATAAAAATGAAAGGTGTTATGTAATAGATAGATAGATATGGAAGGGTCTATATAATAGATAGATAGGTAGATAGATAGATAGAAATGAAGGGCAGTATATGATAGATAGATAGAGAGACAGATATAAAGAAATGAAAGGCGTTAAAGATAGATAGATAGAAATTAAAGGTGCTACATAGATAGATAGATAGATAGATAGATAGATAGATAGATAGATAGATAGATAGATAGATAGATAGATAGATAGATAGATAGATAGATAGATAGATAGATAGATAGATATGGAAGGCACTATATGATAGATAGATATGGAAGGCTGTATATAATAGATAGATAGATAGATAGATAGAAATGAAAGGCGCTATCTATCTATCTATCTATCTATCTATCTATCTATCTATCTATCTATCTATCTATCTATCTGTCTATCTATCTATCTATCTATCTATCATATACAGCCTTCCATATCTATCTATCATATAGTGCCTTTCATATCTGTCTATCTATCTATCTATCTATCTATCTATCTATCTATCTATCTATCTATCTATCTATCTATCTATCTATCTATCTATCTATTACATAGCGCCTTTCATTTCTATCTATCTGTCTATTATATACAGCCTTCCATATCTATCTATCTATCTATCTATCTATCTATCTATCTATCTATCTATCTATCTATCTATCTATCTATCATATACAGCCTTCCATATCTATCTATCTATTTATTACATAGCGCCTTTCATTTCTATCTATCTATTATATACAGCCTTCCATATCTATCTATCATATAGTGCCTTTCATATCTATCTATCTATCTATCTATCTATCTATCTATCTATCTATCTATCTATCTATCTATCTATCTATCTATCTATCTATCTATCTATCTATCTATTATATAGTGCCTTTCATTTCTATCTATCTATCTATCTATCTATCTATCTATCTATCTATCTATCTATCTATCTATTACATAGCGCCTTTCATTTCTATCTATCTATCTATCTATCTATTACATAGCGCCTTTCATTTCTATCTATCTGTCTATTATATACAGCCTTCCATATCTATCTATCTATCTATCTATCTATCTATCTATCATATACAGCCTTCCATATCTATCTATCTATTTATTACATAGCGCCTTTCATTTCTATCTATCTATCTATCTATTAAATACAGCCTTCCATATCTATCTATCTATCTATCTATCTATCTATCTATCTATCTATCTATCTATCTATCTATCTATCTATCTATCTATCTATCTATTATATAGTGCCTTTCATTTCTATCTATCTATCTATCTATCTATGTATCTATCTATCTATCTATTACATAGCGCCTTTCATTTCTATCTATCTATCTATCTATCTATCTATCTATCTATCTATCTATCTATCTATCTATCTATCTATCTATCTATCTATCTATTACATAGTGCCTTTCATTTCTATCTATTTATCTATCTATGTAATAGATAGATAGATAGATAGATAGATAGATAGATAGATAGATAGATAGATAGATAGATAGATAGATAGATAGATAGATATGAAAGGCACTATATGATAGATAGATATGGAAGGCTGTATATAATAGATAGATAGATAGCGCCTTTCATTTCTATCTATCTATCTATCTATCTATCTATCTATCCATCTATCTATCTATCTATCTATCTATACAGCCTTCCATATCTATCTATCATATAGTGCCTTTCATATCTATCTATCTATCTATCTATCTATACAGCCTTCCATATCTATCTATCATATAGTGCCTTTCATATCTATCTATCTATTATATAGTGCCTTTCATTTCTATCTATCTATCTATCTATCTATCTATCGATCGATCGATCGATAGATAGATAGATAGATAGATAGATAGATAGATAGATAGATAGATAGATAGATAGATAGATAGATAGATATGAAGGGCACTATATGATAGATAGATATGGAAGGCTGTATATAATAGACAGATAGATAGAAATGAAAGGCGCTATGTAATAGATAGATAGATAGATAGACAGATATGAAAGGCACTATTTGATAGATAGATATGGAAGGCTGTATATGATAGATAGATAGATAGAAATGAAAGGTGCTATGTAATAAATAGATAGATAGATAGATATGGAAGGCTGTATATGATAGATAGATAGATAGATAGATAGATAGATAGATAGATAGATAGATAGATAGATAGATAGATAGATAGATATGAAAGGCACTATATATAATAGATAGATAGATAGATATGAAAGGCACTATATATAATAGATAGATAGTTCTTTATTTGTCCCGTCCCAATTTGACCCGCTAACTCGACTCCACAGAAGGCTCTCCAGGTGAGAAGTGGTCTTTCCACGGGCCGACTTACCTGCAGACTTGTTAGTGTGCTCTACGCCTGCCATAGCAAGTTTGGTTTTTACAGACGCAGGTGGGCTTGCTTGCCTGTGCTGTGATTTTGCTCTGCTTTGTTTGTCTGGCATTTAGAAGGTTCTTATTTTTTGTTCCCCTTCTGCCTTTTCCTGCCTGGCACAACACACATGGAATAAAATTAGCAGACAAGGCACAGATCTGGGAGTCGTGAGAAAGGCAGTATGTCACTTCGTCATCCAGAGGGTGGTGTGGCAAGAGTTTGAACGTTTTTTCTTGAGTAGAATTGTGGGCAGGTTGCCCACAGGCAGGTGCTGTTGGGGTTAGGCTGGTATTTTTAGTTATCCATACATCCAGCTTCCTCACCTGCTTACCCAGGGCAGAGCCAAAGGGCAGTTGCAGCCAATCCCAGCCATCACAGGACACAAGGCAGGACCAATCACTAGACAGGGTGCCATGAAGGGCGGAGTTTAACATTGAGGGATTGAGTGGCCAGACGAGTGTTTACTGTACTCAGGGCCGTCTTAACAGCATTATAGGCTCCTGGGCAAAGCAGCGCGCTGAGGCTCGTACCTACCTACACAACCACTCAGCAAGTCACAACATACGGAGATTAGCATGGGGCCCCTATGTTGGTGCTGCCCCCCTGGGCAACTGCCCAGTGTCCCCATGCGTTAAGATGGCCCTGACCGTACTGCTATACAGTATATTTACATCATGTATCATAGATTGGTCACCATTTAAAGTTACAATATCAGCTAAATCACACTTACAATAATTAATTTTAATCTTTGAAATTATGAAGCGTAACTCAAGTTTCATTACTGATGCTGAAATGACAGAAATCCTACGCCCGATGCTTACTGGGTTAGGCTTCCCTGTGATTCTGCTGTGGATATGTGGGTTTAGAAAGTTTGATGGAAAGTTAAAGCGCTTTGAATTTTTGATTTTTATTGATTACGTATTTTGTCACGGTGGCGTGTGTGAAGTTTGATGAAGATTGGCGGAGACCACCACACTGCTGTTTGGACAGGCGGTACATTCGAGATGCAACTTTTGCGGTCATTTCAATTAGCCGCCTGAGGAGCAGTGGGCTGACGTGTTAAAGAGGAAGATGCTGAACAGCAAATACTCAAGTCGAGGTGACGTCCCGCGAGCCAAATTTGAAGCTGTGATCTGTAATTTACGTGGTGAAGAATGTTTCTGTATTTGAAGATTAGGTGACATTAAGTTACCCGATTCGTTGATTATTAACATATTTACATTAGCGGTGGCATTAGAATAAAGAAAGAATAACCTTGTATGAGATATTCATTCAGAGTAAAATCGTGCATCCATTGCAGGTCCATGCCCCCTGGCTCCCCCTCCTTTAAAATCTTCCTATAGGTGCCATGTGTTCCTGTTGCCCCTGTGAGGTCTATGAGGTGACATCTGAGCCAAAAAGACTGACATGTAGTAACCGTCAATGCCTTATAGGGTGGTCTCTGTGACAGGACGACAGAAAAGGCAATCCATCTAAACGTATAGGTCTGGAATTCCTGGATCACCAAAACACAAACCATGAGGACCACCATAAACACGCTCAGAGAAATGTGACGAATACTCCGCTGGCCCCTCCAGTCACGACGTATTATCGGTGGAATCCTGTCACAGCCCCAGTGACCCCAGGGGAGGTTTTCGACTTTCTCTTTGTATCCCAGCTGTTGTTTCATCCCCCCCACCCTGATCCACTTTCTGATGATGTCATGTATTCCACAGCATCCATAAATTCCACAGACAGCGATGTCATACCGCAGTCCCAGTATCCGTAACACGGTGTTTAGCCGCAGGGAGTTACGAGGAGCACAGACCATAAAGATTAGCAGCTTTGAGTTTGGGTTTTTTTTTTGTTTCCTAGACGCAGCTGGCTGCCGTACGTAGAGAACGTCCTGTTTGAGTTTAAAAATGCAGAAGTTAAAGACTCGCATCTGGCAAACGGGGGGCTTCCAGTGTAAGGGCTGAGCAGATCATGATGCGTGGCCCGTACCCCTCTGGGTCAGATACCATCCATTTGCAACATCATAAAATGCTTAAGTCTGGATGTCCGGACCCTCTGAGCAATCTGATTGGCCAGTTTGGGTGTGGTGTGATTGGTCAGTTTGGCTTTGGCTTGATTGGTCAGTTTGGCTTTAGTGTGATTGGTCAGTTTGGCTTTGGCTTGATTGGTCAGTCTGGAATTGGCTTGATTGGTCAATTTGGGTTTGGCATGATTGGTCAGTTTGGCTTTAGTGTGATTGGTCAGATTGCCTTTGGTGTGATTGGTCAGTTTGGCTTTGGTGTGATTGGTCAATTTGGCTTTAGTGTGATTGTTCAGTTTGCCTTTGGCGTGACTGATCATTTTGGGCTTGGCTTGATTAGTCAGTTTCGGTTTAGTGTGATTGGTCCGTTTGGCTTTAGTTTGATTGGTCAGTTTCGGTTTGGTGGGATTGGTCAATTTGGCTTTGGCTTGATTGGTCAGTTTGGCTTTGGCATGATTGGTCAATTTGGCTTTAGTGTGATTGTTCAGTTTGCCTTTGGCATGATTGGTCAATTTGGCTTTGGCGTGATTGGTCAATTTGGCTTTAGTGTAATTGTTCAGTTTGCCTTTGGCGTGATTGGTCAGTTTGGGTTTGGCTTGATTAGTCAATTTTGGTTTAGTGTGATTGGTCAGTTTGGCTTTAGTTTGATTGGTCAGTTTTGGTTTGGTGGGATTGGTCAATTTGGCTTTGGCTTGATTGGTCAGTTTGGCTTTGGCGTGATTGGTCAATTTGGCTTTAGTGTGATTGTTCAGTTTGCCTTTGGCATGATTGGTCAATTTGGCTTTGGCGTGATTGGTCAATTTGGCTTTAGTGTAATTGTTCAGTTTGCCTTTGGCGTGATTGGTCAGTTTGGGTTTGGCTTGATTAGTCAATTTCGGTTTAGTGTGATTGGTCAGTTTGGCTTTAGTTTGATTGGTCAGTTTTGGTTTGGTGGGATTGGTCAATTTGGCTTTGGCTTGATTGGTCAGTTTGGGTTTGGCTTGATTAGTCAGTTTTGCTTTAGTATGATTGGTCATTTTGGGTTTGGCTTGACTGGTGAGTTTAGCTTTGGTGTGATTGGCCAGTTTGGGTTTAGCTTGATTGGTCAGTTTGGCTTTAGTGTGATTGGTCAATGTGTGATTTGTCAATTTGGCTTTGGCTTGATTATTCAATTTGCCTTTGGTGTGATTGGTCAGTTTGGCTTTAATGTGATTGGTCGGTTTGGCTTTGGTTTGATTATTCAGTTTGGCTTTGATGTGATTGGCCAGTTTGGGTTTGGTGACACAAAGGAAGAGGAAGTGTGAGTGGGAGGCACACAAGGTGGAGAAATGGCTTGGGAGGCCTACAGGGAGTCACCTTCAAACACTTAAAGTGTAAAAGCGGGCAGGATGTGAGAAGACCCATCGAAAATAACAATAGAATCTGAGGAGCAGGATTTAACGGGAAAGACACAACATGAGAGAGGAAGCGCCAGTGAAGACACTTTAGTTAAAGCATAGGAGGCACGCTGAGAGTCGCCTTCAAAGATTGAAAGTATAAAAGCGGACAGGAGATGAGGAATGGCCCGTGAGCGAACGAGCGCCGGTGACGAGACGTTCACACACGCACAAATACAGTACATGTTAGGGCAAGAGGTAGCAAATATTTTTCAACAATTCTATTGCCAGTTGTAGCCAGGTGCGGGAATGAATGACAGGTCTTCAGACAGCAAGGAAATTTTCGGGTGCCAACCGGGTCGACCCCTTTAAGTAAAACAAACAAAAGAAATGACACTCTTCAGGTGTCTGTCCCGTATGTGGTGTAGGAGGAGAACGGGCAGGAGGATGATTTATTAACAGGATGGGGGGGCAGACCAGATCGTCGGACAAATTGGCTGGCGGGACAGAAAATTAAATTTGTACCTAGCCGGTATGTTATAGAGGACGGACTAATAGAAGCTGAGGATCGGGAGTCAACTGCATCCCCCATATGCCAGGTGGCAGTGGTCCTCATATGGAAACTCAGTCGAACACCCACAGGGGCACTTGGGAGTCAGAGTCGGGAGGCCGTGGGCAACACTCAGCGGAGATAGAAGGGAGGAAGAATTGTTTGGCTTTTTGTAGGATTGTATGAATTCATCGTGCTTGTGCAACTGGACTTTGAAGAGGTTGAGTTTGGAAAAGTGCATTGTGTGAATAAATACCTTTCATTTAATTCCAATAAGGTGTGCTGTATTGCTGTGTTTGAGGGCTCAGTGGTGCCCCCTGTGGTCACAGTTGGCGTAGTCGGCAGGATTTTCTGCAAATTACTGGTGCTGCTTGTCTGGGTTTACAGTCTGGGGTTTGGCCCAAATAAATTTTCTATCGCAGGTCTTCTGCCAAACAGACTGTCAGAAAATCCTGCTGACTACGCCACATGCACCCTTAATAATGCTGTCTGTTGGTTGTCAAAGACATTAATTTCTTTTTAATTTGATTACCGTATATACTGAATACCCCAGTTCCGGAGCTGCCCAGGCGTCCCCTGGCGGTGGCCACGTCACTCCACAGGGTTGGGCTCCCCAGGTCCGTGGCCCCCATACAATCCAGGGATGCTGCCCTCTTACGTTCCAGGGAAGATACTGCCCTTCTCCTGGTTCTGCCCTTCTTGTGGCGTCCCGGTGGGCAAGGTCCCTGGACGTTTGTCACACTGAGAAACTGATGCGAGATTGGAGGAGGCAAGAAGATGTAAAAAAATAAAATTAAGTGTCGTATTTTTGATTCAGTAACATGAATGAGTTAAATCATGACAAAATAAGAGGGCATAAGGCTTCATGCCTACAAAATTTAAATCTTGGAACGCCCCCCCCCCCCCCAGCCCCGCCATGGCCCCCTTCGCTGTTGACCCCGAATGAGTGGCAGGTGTCACTTCCCAGACACCTCTGCTTCTCTGATGTAAGCCTCATGCCACCTCACTTGGGCACACAGCTAATATCTTCTCATTAGCACCCGAGGTGATAAGAGGATTTTCTTTTTCTTTCTTTCTCGCTTTAATTACTGTTGCAGCTCTAAACAATCAATTATTATGGGCTGTTAAAAAGGGAGCGGGCGACAGTGGAGAGGATCAAGCAGGCTACTAATTGCGCAGTGAAAATAATGCCTGGAAGTGAAGAGCAGCCTTAGACTTCACTCTTAACGTGGGAAACTTCCTGAGTCCGTCTTTATTTTTAGATATTATTTTTTCCCATCTCTTAAAAAAAGAGACTGGCCGTTTTAAAGAGGATGGGGTTGATGGACGGGGAGGTGGGGGGGAGTGTGATTTAGTGGGAGAAAATTTCTAAATTAAGCTTAATGTGCGGAGTAAGAAACACGCTGAGCCTTTTATGGAGCTCTCAGCTTGGGGCGCCCAGCTGTTATTGGCCTTTACAGCAAATTCCAGACAGCTTGATGGCGCAGACACGTGAAGTTAACGTGAGGGGCATGTACAGTAAGTGGCAAAGGCGAGAGAGAGAGCCGATGAGAGAAGTGTGCCATCTGCAAACCGACTGGCGCTTAGGCTCCTCTGCTTTACACCTGTAAACCCTGAGGAACGAAATGGATGACAAAACTTCAGGGACAAACGCCAGCCTTGGAATTACGGCTCGAGAGTCGGCTAAACGGGCGACATTCACATTCACATGCCTAAGAGAGAGTGAAAAAATAAGAAACGAGGCTCTGGCAAAGTGGTACACACCAGTAAAAGCGCTGGCAGGTGACGTGAATAACACTCGGTGACAAAGTGACACTGAGGACTTCCAGCCATTGAATTATTAAGCAGGTGTACGTCAAGAAACACAATGGGGGTCACCTTAATACCAACAGCAATACGTCTGCATAGCGCCTCACTGGGGCTGGCACTGCCAAGGCAGACGGTATCTTACTTTTGAACTTTCTTGTATTACAGGCATTCCTGTGTAAGCATGTGTGTGTGTGTGTGTGTGTCTGTGTGTGTGTGTATTGTGACAAGTGTAGAGGGCGTGCCAGCCACCCAACCCGACACAGACGGACACAGGAGGCACTTATAAAAACAAAAATGCTTTTAATTTTATTTCTTCACTTGTGGGCAACTTCTTCCTCATTCCCACAAGCCACAACACAGGCCCACTAAGCACAAGCAGCACCTTAAACACAATACTCTTTTCTTTTCTTTTCTTTTCTGTTCTCCTCCACTCCTCCTCAGCAAAAAAAAGCTTCGTCCACCTTCCACCTGACTCTGGCTCACCGAGTGCTGTCTGCTGGCTCCTTTTATACGTTACCCGGACGCGCTGCAGGCGCTTGATGACCTACTTCTGGCAGCACTTCTGGGTGTGGTGAAAGGATCGTCCATACGGACTCGGGAGCAGCAGCAGCACCTCCTAGTGGCGCCTCCGGAACCCAACAGGGCTGTAGACAACTCCTTCTCCCATGAAGCCCTGCGGGAGTCCGAGGCACCGCTGCAACCCATGGGGGCTGCCATCTAGCGTCCCAGGGCAAGTACTGGTCTGACCAGAATTGCTCCCCCAGTCCATTCGACAAAGAGGTGTCCCGGCCGGGCAAGGATCCCAACCATCTATGACAGAGTTTATTTACTTAGGTGTCTACCTGTTTATATGTTTATTTATTAGAAGAGCTCCTGCAAAAAGCCAGATTTTCCCATGAAGTTTTATTTATCTATCTATCTATCTATCTATCTATCTATCTATCTATCTATCTATCTATCTATCTATCTATCTATCTATCTATCTATCTATCTATCTATCTATCTTATAGTGCCTTTCCTATCTATCTATCTATCTATCTATCTATCTATCTATCTATCTATCTATCTATCTATCTATCTATCTATCTATCTATCTATTATATAGTGCCTTTCATATCTATCTATCTAATTATCTATTATATACTTCCTTTCATATCTATCTATCTATTATATAGTACCTTTCATATCTATCTATTATATACTTCCTTTCATATCTATCTATCTATTATATAGTGCCTTTCATATCTATTTATTATATACTTCCTTTCATATCTATCTATCTATTATATAGTGCCTTTCATATCTATTTATTATATACTTCCTTTCATATCTATCTATCTATTATATAGTGCCTTTCATAACTATCTATCTATCTTTCTATCTATTATATAGTGCCTTTCATATCTATCTATCTATCTATCTATCTATCTATCTATCTATCTATCTATTATATAGTGCCTTTCATATCTATCTATCTAATTATCTATTATATACTTCCTTTCATATCTATCTATCTATTATATAGTACCTTTCATATCTATCTATTATATACTTCCTTTCATATCTATCTATCTATTATATAGTGCCTTTCATATCTATTTATTATATACTTCCTTTCATATCTATCTATCTATCTATCTATCTATCTATCTATCTATCTATCTATCTATTATATAGTGCCTTTCATATCTATCTATCTATCTTTCTATCTATTATATAGTGCCTTTCATATCTATCTATATATCTATCTATCTTTCTATCTATTATATAGTGCCTTTCATATCTATCTATCTATCTATCTATCTATCTATCTATCTATCTATCTATCTATCTATCTGTCTATTATATAGTGCCTTTCATATCTATCTATCTATCTATCTATCTATCTATCTATCTATCTATCTATCTATCTATCTATCTATCTATCTATCTATCTATCTAATTATCTATTATATACTTCCTTTCATATCTATCTATCTATTATATAGTGCCTTTCATATCTATTTATTATATACTTCCTTTCATATCTATCTATCTATTATATAGTGCCTTTCATATCTATTTATTATATACTTCCTTTCATATCTATCTATCTATTATATAGTGCCTTTCATAACTATCTATCTATCTTTCTATCTATTATATAGTGCCTTTCATATCTATCTATCTATCTATCTATCTATCTATCTATCTATCTATCTATCTATCTATCTATCTATCTATTATATAGTGCCTTTCATATCTATCTATTATATAGTGCCTTTCATATCTATTTATTATATACTTCCTTTCATATCTATCTATCTATTATATAGTGCCTTTCATATCTATTTATTATATACTTCCTTTCATATCTATCTATCTATTATATAGTGCCTTTCATATCTATCTATCTATCTATCTATCTATCTATCTATCTATCTATCTATCTATCTATCTATCTATCTATTGTGAGGGATGGCCGGCCAAATATTCCGGTCCACACCTCCAGGCCGCCAGGTGGAGCCCTCCCAGCAGCATGGAAGTTCCCCGAATTCCAGCAGGGCCTTATGGACCTTGTAGTTTTTATAAACAACCCTGCTGGATACCATGGAGACCACAAGGAACCGCTGTAGGGAGGCTTGCAGAGTGCTACATACCCTATAACCCGGAAGTGCGTCCTGATCACATGACCGGAAGGAACGACGTGCTTCCGGGTTGAAGAAAAGGACTTTTAATCTGACCCAGAAGTGATGAAGACCTATGAATTGCAGGGCTGGAACCACTTCTGGGTCAAGGACTATAAAGGACTCTGGGAAACCCCAGACGAGTGAGCTGAGCTGGGTGGAAGGGTGGCAACGCGTCTGGGAGAGGAGGATTGGTGATTATTTATCGAGTATTGTGTTATATGAGTAGTGTAGAGTGGAGGGTGCTTTGTGCACGTTATTATTATAAAATAAATAATAATTGTACTTTTACCCAGTGTTTGAGGTGGTACCTGAGGGTTCAAGAGGTCGATAGGGGCCTCTACTGCTACACTATCTATTATACTGCCTTTCATCTATCTATCTATCTATCTATCTATCTATCTATCTATCTATCTATCTATCTATCTATCTATCTATCTATCATATAGTGCCTTTCATATCTGTCTGCTGACCAGCCCGGCTCCTCAGTTAGGGAGGTCTTGTAATTTTCACATCCACTGCTAGGTGGCGCCCAGAGACCCATTTGCTGCATATTCGTACTTTATGGAGTAACCAATTAACGATATCAGCACAATTCAAAACTATAATTTGGAAAGCAACAGAAACGTCATTATTTGTAGTTCATACACGATTCAGACACAACATTAAAAGCACATCGATTTGATTTTGTTCCAGTGTCACCTGTCGAGGGGTCAGATATATTAGGCAGCAAGTGAATAGTCAGGTCTTGAAGGTGTTGAGTTGGAACCAACAAAAATGGACAAGCATAAGGATGTGAGCGACTTTGACAAGGGGTCACACTGTGATGGCTAGATGACTAGGTCGGAGCGGCTACAAAATGGCAGCTGTTGTGGGGTGTCCTCGGTATGCAGTGGTCCGTACCTACCAAAAGTGGGTGACAGGTGCCTAGATGCGTGTGGTGAGTGAAGGTGAGCCCATGTGATCCAATCCCACAGAAGAGCTGCTGTGGCACAAATTGCTGAAGAACTTAATACCAGCCATGAGAGGAAGGTGTCTGACCACACAGTGCATCACTGCTGCTTGCTGCGTAGCCACAGACTGGTCAGAGTACCCATGTTGACCCCCATCCACCGCCAAAAAACACCTACAATGGTCACGTTAGCATCAGAACTGGACTGTGGAGTAATGAAAGAAGGCGGCCTGGTCTGATGAGTCACATTCTCCATTCATCGCACCATCCCGATTGCAAACGTTCACCCGGAGCGATAGGTGAGCTCTTGTGACACTTTTGGAAAGCCATCCCTTGTGGAGCTGACACCGTGTCCGGGTGTGTGTCACTCCGGTTTAAACCTGTTCACATCTACTGTGAAACTCATGAAGCTTAAAGCGTCAGGGCCCCTAATCCCAGATGGGGGCCCCAGCAGTGACTTTCGTCCACAGTGGGCATCTCCTGAATAAGATGGGGTTTTAAAACAATAGTAATAATACAGTATTAGTGCAATTCAATAGAAAGTCATAGTTCAAACTAAAAGTTTGTTAAAGTATAAAATGTGTGGTGATCCGTCACGGAACAACCTCATTGGAGGAGATAACTGGGGTTCCCCAAACCGCATTACAGGTTGTGAAGAGGCTCCGATAACAGGTCCAGCTTTGGGACCCCTGAAAATGAAGTTCCTCCATTGCCCATTCGCTTACTTCAGTATCCACCTTTAAATGAACGTTCCTTTGACGTGGACGTTGTGCTTTGGTGTTATTTAGAATTGTGCTTTTGTTGGCTCACAGAGTAAGCTGAAGTAGGTGTCGGTATTTGGGATGTGGAAGGAAAATGCAATTAGAGAGATCGAAGATAATGAAGTTTATTAAGAAAATTTTAAATAAAAGGACCGTAGAGCGGCATTGAGAGAAGCTGCTGAGCGCATCGCCAAACCTTAATTAGAGTTTGTTTACTCCTTTTAGCTTCATTAGGCTGCCAAAACGCACCGTCGGCGGATTTCCATGTGCAGAACGTGTCCTCGGGCGCCAGAACGCATTCAGATCTTCTCTCTGCGTGTGCGGGCGGCTCTTTCACTCTTCTTCTCGAGATACTGCTGGCAGCGTCTTCACGATGGAGGACACGGCGGACACCTGTGAAGTACAATGGTGGCCAAAAGTCTGGAGAAGAACCCAAGTGTTGGTGTTCACAAAGTCTGCTGCTTCAGTGTTTTGAGATCTTTGTGTCTGATGTTTCTATGGTATACCGAAGTAGAATTACAAGCAGTCCAGAAGTTTCCAAGGCTTTCATTGACAATGACATGAAGTTTATGCACAGAGTACATATTTGTAGCGTTTGCCCTTCGTTCTTTTTCAAGACCTCCGCAATTCACCCTGGTAGGCTGGCAATCAACTTCTGGGCCAAATCCTGACTGATGGCAGCCCATTCTCACAGACTCAGAATTGGTGGGTTTTTGTTTGTCCTCCCGCCTCTTGAGGACTAACCACAAGTTCTCAATGGGATTAAAGTCTGGGGAGCTTACTGGCCGTGGACCCCAAATTTCAATGTATTGTTCCCTGAGCCACTTAGTTCTCACTTTTGCCTTCTGGCTTGGTGTTCTATCATGTTGGTCACCAAACTGTACATGGATGGTTGGGAGAAGTTTTGGTCCCATTCTTTATTCAGGGCTGTGTTCTTGGGCCAAATTGTGAGTGAGCCCACCACCTTGGCTGACATGAATGGTCTCAGGATGTTTTACTGTTGGCCTGACACAGGACTGATGGCAGCGAGAGATAGACAGAGTGAGAGGCACTATATGATAGATCGATAGATAGATAGATAGATAGATAGATAGATAGATAGATAGATAGATAGATAGATAGATAGATAGATAGATAGATAGATAGATAGATAGATAGATAGATAGATAGATAGATAGATATGAAAGGCACTATATGATAGATAGAGTGAAATGCACTATATGATAGATAGATAGATAGATAGATAGATAGATAGATAGATAGATAGATAGATAGATAGATAGATAGATAGATAGATAGATAGATAGAGTGAAAGGCACTATATGATAGAGTGAAAGGCACTATATGATAGATAGATAGTGTGAAAGGCACTATATGATAGATAGATAGATAGATAGATAGATAGATAGATAGATAGATAGATAGATAGATAGATAGATAGATAGAGTGAAAGGCACTATATGATAGATAGATAGAGTGAAAGGCACTATATGACAGATAGATAGATAGATATGAAAGGCACTATATGATAGATAGATAGATAGATAGATAGATAGATAGATAGATATGAAAGGCACTATATGATAGATAGATAGAGTGAAAGGCACTATATGATAGATAGATAGAGTGAAAGGCACTATATGACAGATAGATAGATAGATAGATAGATAGATAGATAGATAGATAGATAGATAGATAGATAGATAGATAGATAGATAGATAGATATGAAAGGCACTATATGATAGATAGATAGATAGAGTGAAAGGCGCTATATGATAGAAAAGGCACTAAAAGGAGATGCCTGCTCACCTCTAGCGCGCTCCAATTTGTCCAACACAGGGAAGATGTAAAAGACGCCGGATGTGGGAATTGCCTGTTCACCTCTGAATGTTCTGATTTTATCCAACTCGGAGAAGACAAAGCGGATGCCGGTCGTGGCGAATACAGCAGTGTTTTTTGTCGATGAGAATTGATTTCATCTGGATGGATCGCCATTGCATTTTAGCAGATGACCAAAATTGCTGTGTTGGGATCCATCCAGATTAAATCAATTTCCATCTTCTGTGGGACATCCTGAGACTCTGCGGGATTCCCTTGAGGTTGCTGGATATCATGGCCGGCCTGTACGCTGGTGCTGTGAGTGCTGTGTACAGTGGAGGCAGGACCTTTGTGTTTTTCCCAGTTGATTCTGAGGTCCCTCAGTGGTGTGTTCTGCTCCTACTCTGTTCAATGTTTGTATGGACTGGGTGTTGGGCAGGTCGTGGGGTCCAGTGGCTCTGGGGCATCTTTTGGTGAAGAAAGATTCACTGATCTTGACTTTGCTGATGATGCTGTGATCTTCATGGAGTCAATGGAGGTTCTGATCAGGGGGCTCGAGAGACTGAGTGAGGGGTCTGAGTGTCTGGGCTGGTGAGTGTCCTGATAAAAACCAAAGAGCAGGGCCTTTAATGACCTCTTGGGCACGGCCATCAGCAGTGTATCTGTCTGCTGAGAGAGTGTCGACCTCGTCGAGAGGTTTACTTACCTTGGCAGTGACATTCATGTGACTCTGGTGACTCTTCCTATGAAGTCAGGATTGTGAGAGCATGGGGGGGTCCTGAGGTCTCTGGAAAGGGGTGTGTGGCGCTCGATGGTCCAAGTCTGTAGAGTCCAGGTCTGAGAGACATGGACGCTACCCAGTGACCTGAGAGGAGGACTGGACTCCTTCAGTACTTTGTGTCACTTTGGGTACCGCTCGTTTGACTTTGTGTTGCTTATGGCGTCCTGAAGGAGGCACATTACCTGCTGTAAGACGCTACGGGTTCGCTGTTGCCCCTTTAACCCCAACAGACAGACGCTCAGGACATAAAGTAAAAACACTACAAAGGTATTGAATTATTTTCTTCTCAATAATAGTGCCCTCTAAGCGCCACATCCACAATCATCACCACAATCCTCTCAGTTCTCTCCTCCACACCTCCCAGCAGGCTCTGTCCACCTCTGCCCGACTCCCAGCTGTCCTATAAATAGTCCTCGACCCGGAAGTGCTTCTGTTCTTCCTCCCACGTGATTGGCCAGCACTTCCGGGTCAGCTGGAGAAGTCAAGTTCTTTAATCAGCCCGGATGTACTTTGGGGCTTCCATCCAGCTAAGGGGAAAGCACGACTCCCCAGGTCCTTCGACGGCATCCCCCCTGGCGGCACCCACAGCACCCAACGGGGCTGAGAAACCGAACTCCCATGTCCCAGAATGCCCTACGGGAATCCAGGGCACTGCTACACTCCAGGGAAGCTGCCACCTAGCATTTTGGGGGAGGCAGCATCGACAAGTGGCTGCCTTTCCCCATCCTTCCATTTTAGGGGAGTCCCGGCCAGGTTGAACTGCCGGCCGTCTTCTCACACTGCGTTGTGAGGGAGTGTCAGTGACAGCACTACGGCCATGTGGTGCCATTACCCGAGGGTGATCCAGCTCACAGGACCAGGCCAAGGGGATGCCCACGTAGCACCTGGCTGTGGTAGAAAGATGGGTGGGACTGGACTGCATGTCTGCCTGGAGGGGTTGCCAACCAGGATCCCGACCTGTTTCGTTGTGTGGTGGGTGCAGCAATGCGCTGTACTGGTCCAAGCTCCCCAATCTGACCTGAAGTGCTTCCACCTCCCTAAAACACAGTCTTTCTCACTTCCACTCCTCTTCACAGGCTTTGTCCTTCTTCCTGAGTAGTGGCGACTGGGCCCCTTTTATTGGGCACCCGGAAGGACTCCAGGTGCCCAACGACCTCATTCCGGGAGCACTTCCTGGTGTGGCGAAAGTGCTGCCAAACAGGGCCCAATAAACGTCCAGGCACCCCCTAGTGGTGGCCACGGGCTTCCATGGTCTAAACCTGTAGCCCTACTGTAAGCAAATGGGGGCTTCCCTCTGTTGGTCTGGGTAAAATACTAACCCTAACCCTAACCCTAACCCTAACTTTATTTTATGTGTGCTGCTAGCGCGGATGTCATATCGACAGTAAGGTCATCTTATCCTCTTGTGCAACCGCAAATATGCAAAATAGTATGTGATTTAAAAACTGCATACATCTTCGAGATAATGTCACGCTTCACAGTGTCTTCATGCTGCAGAATCTTTCCTCTGTCCACTGCAATAGAGGCCGACGTACAGACGTTTGGCAAATATGCATTATCATTGAATCTTGCAAATCTGATAGGATTGAACGTTTAGTTAGCATTTCAGAATCATCGTCATAATCTCTCGTAGTTTTGAGGAATACTTGAGCTCTTCTTCCATGAAGGTTTAATTGTCTCTGAAGATTTTCAGTGCAAATTGTCCAGTGTACTCCCAGGGTCTAGAAAGGTGGATGTTTCTACATACCCTTTTCTCTTCTAAGATTTTACCTTAACATGGACCACTTATGGTGCAAACTCATCTCCAGCCCCAGTAAGGACACAATTCCAAATTATGGCTCTGTGGCTATAGGATCTGTGCTGGTGTCTGGAAGGATGGCCAGTTCAAATCTTGTTACTGTCAGGGGTACTACTCTGTTGGGCCCTTGTGTGAGGCCCTTAATCAGAAAATTGTTCTGGCGGTGCTCGCTGTACAATGGTTGTCCCCCATAGGTCATGCAAAAAGGACAATTTCCCTTCAGAGATTAAGAAAAGAGACCATATTTAAAAATGAACTAAGACTACTTCTGTTTTTGAGTGGTGAGAGGTGCCACAATGGGACTGACATCCCGCCTGGAGCTGTAGCAGTATCCTTACCTGGCCTGGATACCAATAAACTGCAATGCATTTGGCATTCCAACAGGTGGCGCATCACTAGATGGTGCACTGTAAATTTCAACACTGAGGTCTACATAATTACTTAGGTTTCAACAGATGGCACATTACAAACATTATGGTAATAAACTGCATTGCATTTGCCATTCCAACAGGTGGCGCATCACTAGATGGTGCACTGTAAACATCACTGAGGTCTACATAATTACTTAGGTTTCAACAGATGGTGCATCACAAACATTTGAAGTAATAAACTGCTCTGCATTTGTCTTTCTAACAGATGGCTTATCACAAACATTTATAATAATAAACTGCATTGCATTTGTCATTCCAACAGATGGCTCCTCAGAAACATTTGTAGAAATAAAGTGCATTGCATTTGTTATTCCAACAGGTGGCGCATCACTAGATGGTGCACTGTAAATTTTAACACTGAGGTCTACATAATTACTTAGGTTTCAACAGATGGCACATTACCAACATTATGGTAATAAACTGCATTACATTTTCCATTCCAACAGGTGGCGCATCACTAGATGGTGCACTGTAAATTTCAACACTGAGGTCAACATAATTACTTAGGTTTCAACAGATGGCACATCACAAACATTATGGTAATAAACTGCATTGCATTTGCCATTTCAACAGGTGGTGCATCACTAGATGGTGCACTGTAAACATCACTGAGGTCTACATAATTACTTAGGTTTCAACAGATGGTGCATCACAAACATTTGAAGTAATAAACTGCTTTGCATTTGTCATTCTAACAGATGGCGCATCACAAACATTTATAATAATAAACTGCATTGCATTTGTCATTCCATCAGAGAGCACATCACAAACATTTGTAGAAATAAAGTGCATTGCATTTGTTATTCCAATGGGTGGTGCATCACTAGATGGTGCACTGTAAATATTAACACTGAGGTCTAACATAATTACTTAGGTTTCAACAGATGGCTCATCACAAACATTTCTGGTAATAAACTGTATTGCATTTATCGTTCCTTCAGATGGCAGGTCACAAACTAACACTGCTTTTACAAATCTCATACTAAGTGGCTAATGACAGGTACATATGCATTGCATTTGTCTTTCCAACAGATGGCACAAATGTTTTTAGTAATAAAATGTATTACATTTGTCATTCCAACAGATGGAACATCCCAAACATTAACACCGCTTTTGCTAATACCATATTAAACGTTTGTGATGTGCCATCTATTGGAGAACTGAGAACTCCTCAGTATCCCCAGGAAGGGGTCGATGGGGAAAAAGGAAGTCTGGCCGTGTTTGCTTAGACATCTGCACCTGTAACCCTGACTGGATAAGCGACAGAAGATGAGTGGATGGATGGATGGATACCACTAATCCTGTAGATGCAAGAAAGCAACAAAATTTGAAACAAAAGCACTGAGCTTCTGTCACCATCGCTGCAGACTTGAATGCCGTCTCAACTTCTGGAGGTTCACTTTGGTCCTTTGACCACACAGCAGATTTTTGTAAAAACCGTAGACAAATGCCACGCAGTCTGAAATGTCACTGTGCAGCGCTTTTTTTTTTTAATGTACATAATTATATTTCCCTCAATACATTCTTATACACTTTGGCATTTTTAAAATGTATATATGGGTTATGCTTATAACAGCCTGTAGAGATGGAAAGCTCCATCTTTTTTTTTTTTTTGTTGACAGCTAGTATTTTTCCTAGAATGAGAAACACACGACCTTTGTGCCGCGTTCACTTGAAGGGAGGCTGTTTTCCATATTCAGCCAAGGTGCAAGGCAGCGGACCTACTGATTTATTTCTTTTGCAAAGGGTACATTTCTTTGGGAAGATAATAAAGAGGCACAGTTTCAAGAACATTAATATACCTTTTCATGCCTGCTGTGCCAAATGTCTCTTTATTGTATGTGTTTCTCAAAACATTAGATAGATAGATAGATAGATAGATAGATAGATAGATAGATAGATAGATAGATAGATAGATAGATAGATAGATAGATAGATAGATAGATAGAAATGAGAGGCACTATATAATTGATAGACAGATATGAAAGGTGCTTAGTTAGATAGATAGATAGATAGATAGATAGATAGATAGATAGATAGATAGATAGATAGATAGATAGATAGATAGATAGATAGATAGATAGTGCCTTTCATTTTTATCTATCTATCTATCTATCTATCTATCTATCTATCTATCTATCTATCTATCTATCTATCTATCTATCTATCTATCTGTCTATCTAATAGATAGACATATATGAAAGGTGCTTAGTGAGATAGATAGATAGATAGATAGATAGATAGATAGATAGATAGATAGATAGATAGATAGATAGATAGATAGATAGATAGATGAAAGGCACTATATAATAGATAGACATATATGAAAGGTGCTTAGTTAGATAGATAGATAGATAGATAGATAGATAGATAGATAGATAGATAGATAGATAGATAGATAGATAGATAGATGAAAGGCACTATATGATAGATAGATATGAAAGGCACTATATGATAGATAGATAGATAGATAGATAGATAGATAGATAGATAGATAGATAGATAGATAGATAGATAGATAGATAGATAGATAGATAGATAGATAGATGTGAAAGGTGCTATGATAGATAGATAGATAGATAGTGCCTTTCATTTCTTTCTATCTATCTATCTATCTATCTATCTATCTATCTATCTATCTATCTATCTATCTATCATATAGTGCCTTTCATCTATCTATCTATCTATCTATCTATCTATCTATCTATCTATCTATCTATCTATCTATCTAACTAAGCACCTTTCATATATGTCTATCTATTATATAGTGCCTTTCATTTCTATCTATCTATCTATCTATCTATCTATCTATCTATCTATCTATCTATCTATCTATCTAATAGATATCTATCTATCTATCTATCTATCTATCTATCTATCTATCTATCTAATAGATAGACATATATGAAAGGTGCTTAGATAGATAGATAGATAGATAGATAGATAGATAGATAGATAGATAGATAGATAGATAGATAGATAGATAGATAGATATAGTGCCTTTCATCTATCTATCTATGATAGATTGATAGATATGAAAGGCACTATATGATAGATAGATAGATGTGAAAGGTGCTATGATAGATAGATAGATAGATAGATAGATAGATAGATAGATAGATAGATAGATAGATAGATAGATAGATAGATAGATAGATAGAAATGAAAGGCACTATATAATAGATAGACAGATATGAAAGGTGCTTAGATAGATAGATAGATATGAAAGGTGCTATGATAGATAGATAGATAGATAGATAGATAGATAGATAGATAGATAGATAGATAGATAGATAGATAGAAATGAAAGGCACTATATAATAGATAGACAGATATGAAAGGTGCTTAGATAGATAGATATGAAAGGTGCTATGATAGATAGATAGATAGATAGATAGATAGATAGATAGATAGATAGAAATGAAAGGCACTATATAATAGATAGACAGATATGAAAGGTGCATAGATAGATAGATATATAGATAGATAGCTCTGAAAGGTACTATACCTGTATAATAGATAGATAGATAGACATGAAAGGCACTATATAATAGATAGACAGATATGAAAGATGCTATAATAGATAGATAGATGGTGGTGGCAGTAGCTCCTTTTATCCTGCACCCAGGAGTACCTCTGGTGGTCCATTAGAGTGGTCCAGAAACACGTCTGGGTGAGATGGAAGCCTGATAACATAGGTCTCCGCAGTACCTGCAGCACCCTCTGGTGGCACCCATGGAACCCAACAGGGCTGTGCTGAACTCCAACTCCCATGAAGCTGTGTGGGAGTTTGAGGCACCGCTGCAATCATCTAGTGCTCCAGGTTAGATAATGCTCTGTATATATCCTCTCTCCATGGAAGCGTCCCATCTGGATAAGGGCACTGGCCATCCACCACAATATACAGGATGAACATAAATGGACTGCTACTTAACCCTCATTACGTATAAAGGTTTCCCCCTCCAAGGTGGTTGAGTCCAAATGCCTCACTGTGACAGGCTTTTTTTTTTTTGGAGCCTGGGCAGGTGAAGTGACTTGCTCGTGTGGTCACACAGTGTCAGTGGTGAGATTTAAACCTACAGCCTGACAGTTTGGGGTGGCAGGGTGACGCAGTGGTGGTGTAGTTTGCATGTTCTCCCCGTGTCTGTGTGTGTTTTCTCCGGGTGCTCTGGTTTTCTCCCACTGTAAGGTAAGGTGAACTGGTGCTGCTGTGTAGTTGCCCTGAGATGGACTGACGCCCTGTCCAGAGTTTGTTCCTTGTCTTGTGCTCTTTGCTAGCTGAGATTGGCTCCAGCACCCAAACTTGACTCAACCCAGCGCAGGAGTCCCAAATGAAACCGCTGAGTCCATAATGCAGTAACGTCACCCTGCTGCCCCCACAGTGTGTACCGACTCATGTACTCTTCAGTACAAATGCACAGAAAATCTGAACAATTCCTAAAGATTAAAGCTACCGTATCAAAGTGAGTGAAATAGACTGGAACATCTTTCTCATCTTCAGTTTTGACACTGTTGTCAGGAGCGGCCTGTCGTCCTAAATGAATATCCGCCGTTTGTCTGCTTCCCTCCATCCCTGTTGACGCACTCACTGTTTGCCCTCTCAGTCTTCACGACTCTTGTTAGCTGTCAATCTGAGACGACTTGGCGGCTTCAAATGGTGCTGCGGATATGTTGTTCATTTTAAAAGTTCTGCTGCCTGGAAGATGAATCAGCAGTGTAACACAGGTACAATTTGGAGTGGGGTCTGGGGGGTAAAACAGCCTCGAATGGCTTGGAGTTGTCTGCCCTCCTTTTAAAAAACGAGAAACCTAATCAATGAGGGTGAAACGGCAAAGAGGACGTGGCAGCGGGAGGAGGCTGCGTCAGTCACCACCACTGAGTGGCTGTGTGATCTTAGCTGTGTCTCTCAAAGGTTATGTTTGGTATTTTTAAAGTTAAGGTAATTTCTTCACAAACGTGGTATATATGCATGTGCCATGTATCACTGTTGGAAACTTTTAAAACATTTTTCATAGATTAGCAGTAATAAAGTGCATTACTAGAAATGTTTATAATGCTCCATCTGTTGGAATGACAAATTCATATGTCTCTGGTGTATGCCATTTGATATGGGATTCTTAAAAGCAGTGTGTTAATGTTTGTGATGTGCCATCTGTTGGAATGACAAATGCAATGTGCATAGCTGTGTTATATGCCATTTGATATGGGATTCATAAAATCAGTGCTAATGTTTGTGATGCACCATTTGTTGGAATGACAAATGCAATGCATGTGTAGCTGGTACATGCTATTTAATATTGGATTCATAAAAGCACTTCTAATGTTAGTGATGCACCATCTGTTCGAATGACAAATGCAATGCACTTTATTACTACAAATATTTGTGGTGCACCATCTTTTGGAATGACAAGTACAATGCATATGTCTCCGGTATATGCCATTTGATAAGGGATTCATAAAATCAGTGCTAATGTTTGTGATGCACCATCTGTTGGAATGACAAATGCAATGCATATGTCTCTGGTATATGCTATTTCATATGGGATTCATAGAATCAGTGCTAATGTTTGTGATGCACCATCTGTTGTAATGACAAATGCAAAGTGTATGGCTCTGTTGTATGCCATTTGATATGGGATTTGTAAAAGCAGTGCTAATGTTTGTGATGTGCTATTTGTTGAAATGACAAATGCAATGCATGAGTATCTGGTAGGTGCTATTTCATATGGGATTCATTAAAGCAGTTCTAATGTTTCTGATGCCCCATCTGCTGGAATGACAAATGCAATACACTTTATTACTACAAATTTATGTGATGCACTATCTGTTAGAATGATAAATGCAATGCATTTGTCTCTGGTATATGCCATTTGATATGGGATTTGTAAGAGCAGTGCTAATGTTTGTGATGCAGCATCTGTTGGAATGACGAATGCAATGTGCATAGCTGTGTTATATGCCATTTGATATGGGATTCATAAAATCAGTGCTAATGTTTGTGACGCACCATCTGTTGGAATGACAAATACAAAGTGTATGGCTCTCTTTTTATGCCATTTCATATGGGATTTGTGTAGCAGTGCTAATGTCTGTGATGTGCTATTTGTTGGAATGACAAATGCTATGTATGAGTATCTGGTAGATGCTATTTCATATGGGATTCATTAAAGCAGTGCTAATGTTTGTGATGCCCTATCTGCTGGAATGACAAATGCAATGCATTTGTCTCTGGTATATGCCATTTGATATGGGATTTGTAAGAGCAGTGCTAATGTTTGTGATGCAGCATCTGTTGGAATGACGAATGCAATGTGCATAGCTGTGTTATATGCCATTTGATATGGGATTCATAAAATCAGTGCTAATGTTTGTGACGCACCATCTGTTGGAATGACAAATGCAAAGTGTATGGCTCTCTTTTTATGCCATTTGATATGGGATTTGTGTAGCAGTGCTAATGTCTGTGATGTGCTATTTGTTGGAATGACAAATGCTATGTATGAGTATCTGGTAGATGCTATTTCATATGGGATTCATTAAAGCAGTGCTAATGTTTGTGATGCCCTATCTGCTGGAATGACAAATGCAATGCATTTGTCTGGTATATGCCATTTGATATGGGATTTGTAAAAGCAGTGCTAATGTTTGTGTTTCACTATTTGTTAGAGTGACAAATGCAATATGTATGGCTATGTTATATGCCATTTGATATGGGATTTGTAAAAGCAGTGCAAATATTTGTGATGAGTGTTCACGCTCTTTTACCTTTTAATCGAAAAAGTGAAATAAAATGGAAATAAATGTCACAATACTGCCAGTTTAAAATGAACGCCTTTTTGATTAAGTAATTTCCGTGTGTTTATCTTCTTTTTTTTTTTTTTGGAGCGTGGTGTGCATGACCGTGTGTGACGCCTTTGTGGCTCATTCACCGGCACAGCAGGTTTACCCTCAGTACACTCCATGCCCACGGTTGGAAACTGTCGGGTGCCCGCTGGCAGGTTCTGTCCTCTTGGGATTTTTTTCGTATTACTGGGATGCTCCAAATTCTTCAATCTGTCAGTCCAAGAAGGAAAATGTAATCCCCCTCCTACTATCCCCCACTCCCTGCCTGGCTCTCGACCCGTAGCGGAAAGTAATCAGCAGAACATTAGACAGACCAAACTTTCGGACGGAGCCAGGACGTTGTGTCGTTTTAACTGGAGACACATGTTGCCTGATTAGGATGACGGCAGGATGCGCCATGCGGGAGGTCCTGCAAAGTGCATCTGCTTCCTACCTCGCCGGGCTTTTAGCCCGCTGACAGTCTGCGGGAGCGTCTGATCCTCAAACATCTGCAATGCTAATGAGCTAGAAACGGGATGCGCGTTCTGTTGATTTCCATAAAAACGCAGCTTCCAAAATGCCTGCGAGCGGTTTACGGCCGGGGGATTAGCGGGATTTTCATTTCGAAATGCCGACGCTTCAGCAAATGCGCAGTTTTTAAGGGAGGGGGGCTAACCGGGGGGTGCTATGCATTGATAAGGCATGCCAGCATGTTCCATGTTCCCATGGTGTAAAACAGGTGGGGTAAGAAGATCCACCTGCGGCCCCGACCTGCAGTCCTCCACTTGTGAAAATATCACGTTCATTATTCAAACAATGGAAGTGCTTTTTTAATTATGATTGTTAGTATTGCCTATCCACCCGCTTTTCAAAGTAATTTAATCCCTGTGTGTGCGTGGGCTTCCTCCCAGAATTCAAAGACATGCAGATTAGGTGGGCTGGCGATTTTGAATTGCCCCAGGTGTGTGTGTGTGTTTGCCCCTGGATCAGGACCCTTCGATGATTGCTGTGATCGGCTCCAGCTTCTTCAGAACCTTACTCAGGATATAGCAGGTTTAGAAGATGGATGGAAGCATGGGGAGATAGCGGGAGCCAATACCTGTCCTGGCAGCACAGGGTACAAGGCAGGAATCAACCCAAAATCCGACACCTTTGCATTGTTAGTTACGTCTACACAGGGTTTCCTGTATTGTAATTAGCAGGGTACTGCCAAGGGTAAAAATGCCACCTTGAGGTGGGGCCCAACAGTGTTTAAACAGTACCAGTGGCAGAAGATCCACACTGGCAGGGGTGTCGAGTGTGCTAAATGTTAAGAGCGCCTAAGAAGCATACCTAGGGGCACCAGAGTGGGCAATGACAAGTGGCAGAAGTGTGTACTAGTGAGTCCTCACAAAGCATTCAGACTCCTTCACTTTTATCACATTCTGTTCTGTCACAGCCTTGAGCTAAAGTCAGTTACATTCATTTTTTCCCTAAGCAAGCAACACTCAATAGCCCAGAATGACAAAGTGCAAATAGGATTTTAGGAATTTTTGCAAATATATTAAAAATGAATATAAATAATAATAGATTTCAGTATGTGGGTGGCATGGTGGCGCAGTGGGTAGCGAGATGTCTGAAGGAAGTATGAGGACTAACATGTAACATGCCTGCGTCTTTGTAAAGCTGTAATGAGGTTTGCTTTATTTTGGTTTCTCCCCAGAATAATGAAGTGAATACTGCATCAGGTCGGTTACTCACAAGAACGAAAACAGAAAGGGGGCGGCACGGTGGCACAGTGGTAACGCTGCTGCCTCGCAGTTAGGAGACCTGGGTTCGCTTCCCGGGTCCTCCCTGCGTGGAGTTTGCATGTTCTCCCCGTGTCTGCGTGGGTTTCCTCCCACAATCAAAAGACATGCAGGTTAGGTGCATTGGCGATCCGAAATTGTCCCTAGTGTGTGCTTGGTGTGTGGGTGTGCGTGTGTGTGTGCGCCCTGCAGTGGGCTGGCACCCTGCCCGGGGTTTGTTTCCTGCCTTGTGTACTGTTATAGTTATATAGTGCCTTTCATATCAATTTATCTATTGTAATATAATGCATTTTATCAATCATTATATGTATCTTATCTGTTTTTAGATTTATTCGTTTATTTTTATTATTAATTATTATTAGTTATATACTGCTTTGTTATTTGTTTTACAGAGACTTTCATATTTATTTATTATATAGTGCCTTTCATATGTTATAGAGCACCTTTCACATACCTGTTCATTATATACTGCCTTATGCATTCACCTATCTGTAATATAGTCAATTGTTTATCAGTCCTTTATATGATATCTTTCCTATCTCTCTTTTGTTAGATTTATTTTATTTTTAGTATTATTAGTTATTATTAGTTACACAGTGCCTTTGTTTTTGTGTCTTAGTTATATAGTGCCTTTCCTCTCTATGTATGTCTATCTATTAGTTATACAGTGCCTTTCCTATTATATAGTGCCTTTCCCGTATATCTTTTAGTTGTATATTGCCTTTCATGTATAGCTATTATATAGTGCCTAGCACATCTGTCTATTAGTTATACACAGCCTTTCCTATCTATTATATAGTGCCTTTCATATCTTATAGAGCGCCTTTCACATAAATCTCTTTGTTAGATAGATAAGGCACTATCTATCTATCTATCTATCTATCTATCTATCTATCTATCTATCTATCTATCTATCATAGCACCTTTCATATCTATCTATTATATAGTGCCTTTCATATCTATCTATCTATCTATCTATCTATCTATCTATCTATCTATCTATCTATCTTTCATAGCACCTTTCATATCTATCTATTATATAGTGCCTTTCATATCTATCTATCTATCTATCTATCTATCTATCTATCTATCTATCTATCTATCTATCTTTCATAGCACCTTTCATATCTATCTATTATATAGTGCCTTTCATATCTATCTATCTATCTATCTATCTATCTATCTATCTATCTATCTATCTATCTATCTATCTATCATAGCACCTTTCATATCTGTCCATCTATTATATAGTGACTTTCATTTCTATCTATCTATCTATCTATCTATCTATCTATCTATCTATCTATCTATCTATCTATCTATCATATAATGCCTTTCATGTCTATTTTATAGTGCCTTTCATATCTTATAGAGCACCTTTCACATAAATCTTTGTTATATAGTGTTTTTTCTATTATATATGCCTTTTATATGCTATAGAGTGCCTTGCACATAAATCTATTAGTTATATAATGTCTTTTGTGTCCTTCTATCTATCTATGACTCTCTGAAACCACAAACTAGACTATGTCAGCTCAGTGGATGGATGGATGGACTTTGCAGTATTTATCATTCAGTAATTTATTTTGGATGTTTAAGCTGTGACACGCAGAATTGAGCCATGTTGAGATGTTCAAATAGATAGATAGATAGATAGATAGATAGATACTTTATTAATCCCAATGGGAAATTCACATTCTTCAGCAGCAGCATACTGATACAATAAATAATATTAAATTAAAGAATGATAATAATACAGGTGAAAAAAAAACAGACAATAACTTTGTATAATGTTAAATGTTAACGTTTACCCCCCCTGGTGGAATTAAAGAGTCGCATAGTTTGGGGGAGGAACGATCTCCTCAGTCTGTCAGTGGAGCAGGACAGTGACAGCAGTCTGTCGCTGAAGCTGCTCTTCTGTCTGGAGATGACATTATTTAGTGGATGCAGTGGATTCTCCATAATTGATAGGAGCCTGCTGAGCGCCCTTCGCTCTGCCACAGATGTTAAACTGTCCAGCTCCATGCCAACAATAGAGCCTGCCTTCCTCACCAGTTTGTCCAGGCGTGAGGCGTCTTTCCTCTTAATGCTGCCTCCCCAGCACACCACTGCGTAGAAGAGGGCGCTCGCCACAACTGTTTGATAGAACATCTGCAGCATCTTATTGCAGATGTTGAAGGAAGCCAGCCTTCTAAGGAAGTATAACCGGCTTTGTGCTTTCTTGCACAGCGCATCAGTATTGGCAGTCCAGTCTAATTTATCATCCAGCTGCACTCCCAGATATTTATAGGTCTGCACCATCTGCACACAGTCACCTTTGATGATCACTGGGTCTATGAGGTCTATATTCTATGAATATGAACAGACCCACACTGGAGTGGCACCTCTGTAAAACCTCCATAAATGTAATAAACATCAGTAGAATCGCCTTTTGGTTTAATGACATTATTTGATGCCACCAGTGCTCGAGTTGCTCTTAGAGACATTAGGCGTTGCTACCACTAGGTGGCAGTCATGACGCGGCCCTTTGCAGTCGGCCGGTGGCTCGGGGGTGACTTTCATTTGCAATCAGCAGCTGGTGTTTAGAAGGTCCCCGTGAGAACGGAGCGTCACAGCCTGTGGCTCCGGATTTTGTTTGATTTGTTTCTTTATTTCTTTATCTCGCTCGCTCTCTCGTTTCCTTGCAGTTGTCTGGTTGGGTGATCCTTGTCGGCAGCTGTTTTGTGTTAGCTCCGTTCTTTTGACAGCTCCGCGCTGCTTCTCCTTACTCTTTGTGGGCTCCGCTGTCTCCATGGGACTTCTTCTGCTTCTTGTTCTTCTTCTTTTTCTTGGCCTCGTCAGGATTACTGCACGGGCCCTTTGACCCCTTGGCTCGTCATCCTTTAGCTGTTGACGGTTTGGAATGCGTTGCCCAATTAAGAGCGGACGGCAAGACGAATTCCTGCGTGGTGTCGGCGGCCGTTCTGTTCGAAGTCACTGCAAGTTTTCTTTTTTTCGCTTTCTTTGGCAACCCCGCGTTAACAAGAAAAAAAAAAAAAAAACGTGTGACCCTCCGCCGCGAGTCACGCTGGGGAACAAATAGCCGGGGACTGTAACTTCATTCTCTCCGGGGATGGCCGGCATGAAGCAAGTAGACTGTCCACACAGTCCACTTAACAAAGTCCTTGATTAGGTCCCTATACTCCTCCTCCTGTCCACTCCTGATGCAGCCCACGATAGCAGTGTCCTCAGCGAACTTTTGCACGTGGCAGGACTCCGAGTTGTATTGGAAGTCCGATGTATGTTGGCTGAACAGGACTGGAGAAGGTGCAGTCCCCTGTGGCGCTCCTGTGCTGCTGACCACAATGTCAGACCTGTAGTTCCCGAGACGCACATACTGATGATGAGAAGACACGAGTTGACTGGCTGGCATGGGGAAGGCGCTATATAGGTTAAGCATATTATTGTTCCTTATTATCATCCCGGCCATGATAAAGGAAGGAGAGGGAAGGACCAGATTGGTTAGTGGTGCCTTTCCCGGTCAGGAGGAGACCACCTCCTGGGGCTGTGTGTGCCCCCAGTACACTGGGTGGTGGTACCCCACTGGTATGGCTCCCCATTTGGACTGTACAGGAGTTATAGTTTTTGCTGGACAAACCCTGTTGGGGTCCTCGGGAGCCACTTTTGGGGTTCTGCTCCTCTGTTATTGAGATCTCCGCTGGACCCTTAAGTACTTCTAGTTGGGCTTTCTTGTTGCTCCGGAATGTACTCCTGGGTTTGGGTTGAAAAGCAGCCCCTCCATCTCAGCTCAGAGTTGTGTGGTGATGGAGGTGGACACGGCTTGTGTGGCTGGAAGGACAAAGTGAACAAAACCCGTGAAAGGTATTTTGTTTAAAAAAAAAAACGTGACTCTGTGGTTTGGTTGTGTCAGGGTGTTTGGGGTGTTGGGTGCGCCCCCTTCAGGTCACAATATATAAACATATAAAGTAGATATATAAATATACTGTATATACCATTAGAAAGTCTGTTTTATATAGCACCTTTCACATAAATATTTTTGTGTGGCAAGTGGGAATGCACAGTCTCCGTACGCAGGGCACTCCACTAAGTCGATTTGTTGCCCGTGTTTCTCGGCGCTACAGTAGGTTGCCTCCTCCCCCCCCTCCCCCCCACCCCATCATCTCCAACATGTAAAATATTCAATCCGTAGCTTTCCATTCCCTGAGACTTTGTCAGCAGTGCGGCTGATAATTAGCTTTTCATCATTACATGGATGCAGAAGCCTTGTTGGTTTTACTAATTAGCCAGAAAGCCCACGAAGGTGGCACATGTGTCAACTGTCTAGCCACGGTGCTGTAAATCTTTAGGCGCTGGCAGAGTAAACCACCATGAGCAGGCAGCTCTGTCCTTCGAGCGTCTGCCCACACTGGCTCACAATGTTTGCAACAACCTGCAGGCTCCCAGTGATGTCTCGATGCGACAGACTTACTGGGTTTATATGAAATATACAAAAAATGAGTAATGGAGAAAGCTGTCAGTCAAAATGGGCATAAATGAACAGCAGCCTAGGCGGGTAAGCAATCAGCAAAGTGAAGCTCTGGCACCTTAAACTTAAGAGCGGCCACTTCTCATGACACAAGCGCACTTAAAGATTATAAGTTGATATTTTTCATTACTAGCCAGGGTTTGATGGGTTTTCCCCCTCTAGATAGATAGATAGATGGATAGATATGAAAGACACTATGTGATAGATAGATAGATATGAAAGGCACTATATAATAGATAGATAGATAGATATGAAAGGCACTACATAATAGATAGATATGAAAGGCACTACATAATAGATATGAAAGGCACTATATAATACATAGATATGAAAGGTGATAGAGAGATATGAAAGGCGATAGATATGAAAGGCACTATGTGATAGATAGATAGATTGATAGATATGAAAGGCACTATGTAATAGATAGATAGATATGAAAGGCACTATATAATACATAGATATGAAAGGCACTACATAATAGATAGATATGAAAGGCATTATATGATAGATAGATAGATAGATAGATAGATAGATAGATAGATAGATAGATAGATAGATAGATAGATAGATAGATAGGAAAGGCACTATATAATAGATAGATAGATATGAAAGGCACTATATAATAGATAGATAGATAGATAGATAGATAGATAGATAGATAGATAGATAGATAGATAGATAGATAGGAAAGGCACTATATAATAGATAGATAGATAGATAGATAGATAGATAGATAGATAGATAGATAGATAGATAGATAGATAGATAGATAGATAGATAGGAAAGGCACTATATAATAGATAGATAGATATGAAAGGCACTATATGATAGATAGATAGATAGATAGATAGATAGATAGATAGATAGATAGATAGATAGATAGATAGATAGATAGATAGATAGATAGATAGATAGATAGATAGATAGATAGATAGATCTGGGGTTGACATGGCAAACAAAGAATCTTTATAAATTATAAGATGTATTGCAAAAAATTCCCATCTTGCAAAAAACGAAAATCCTTAAGAAGAGCAAAAATGTCAAGAAGCCAGCAAAAACCTGACATAATATATGGATTTGAACAAATGTAACAATAGCAAATGTATCACAGAAGGACTGTACTTTCCATGAGCCTTTATGGGCCCACAATGGAAACTGTCAGGTGGCCCCACCTCCTGTGGACACATAAGAACAACACAAGGGACATGACAAAAAACTGAATCATACATGGAAACCTAACAATTAACAGAAGTGACCAAAATACATAATTATATAAAGAATAAACATAAATAACAATAGTAATTAACAAAACTAAAAATGAATAGAAAAGACATCAAAAAGAAATTTAAACTTAATCCGGTTGCTGGGTTACATACAACACAAATCAAGCATCTTGCACCACTTCTCCTTCTGTCACTCAACCATCCTTAGCTCCTCACTTCCTGCTGTCACTCAAGCATGTAGACCCGCCTCTCCTGCTGTCACTCAAGTGTCTTACCCCACCTCTGCTGCTGTCACTCAATCATGCTTAGCCCCACCTCTCCTGCTGTCACTCAAGTGAGGCTGCCAATCAAGCGTCAAGCCCCGCCTCTTCCGTGAGGCGCTCCTAGCCAGCTGCCCTCTCTTCTCTGCCCTGCCCAGGTTGACATTTCTTGCTAACCCAGACATGGGCGCTGAGTTGATTTGTGACGCCATACCAATGATTTCAGCTTTGCAGTCTCTCACAATTATTTTGATGTTAAGGCTTTCAGAGGGTCCCTAATTGACTCCCTCTCCCTCTCCCTCCCATTGCACGTCTGTCACTAATGTCTGGGAATGTCACTTGTCCCCCCTCCCCTAGACGAATGTATCCATCCTAATGAATGTTGTTTTTTGCTTTATGCACAAACAAAAGCAGCTCAGGGAGATGAAAGCCTGGACATGGAAGGCCGTGTGTGCACAGCTGGCCACTTCTAAGCAGCTCGACGAGGCAAGAGAAGAAAAAGTCTGCCATGTCCAAAGCCGGTTCAGAATCCTTTGACTTCCTGACTCCTTTGAGACTCGGCACATCAAAGAGCCGTCAGAGCTGCGCTGCGTCGGGAGGCTTAAGAACCGGAGTCTGCTTTTCATTCCGGACCACAGAGCGCGGCGTAAGGCGTAATGGTGTCGCCTTTGTTTGTCTACTTAAAGAGCACTTCAAAGTTTCAGAAGAGGTTTGTTGGTATTCTGTGGGTCTGATAATTGTGGGTGGGGGGGGGCATTGTTGGGCATTCCAAATCATAATTGAGCATTGCAGGCTGCATACCTGAACGTGGCCCCCCATGTCAGCTTTTACACAGATAAAATATTTTAATTGTGGATTGCCACTCAAAATGGCCAGCAGGCCAAGGCACTGGGCTGAAAAGCACCAGTTGGTCAAATCAGTATGTGTGCCCAGCATTGAGCCCCCTGAAGTGAAGTCACTTGAAGGAGTTGCCTTAAAATGCCAACTTGCTAAGACATGGCGCCACCTATTGGTTAATATGCTAAAAAATAAAGCACAGGCAGTCTCCACCACTGACCACTGTGAAGACCCCCATAAGCCCCCGGGTGACTTAGCTCTTTAGAAGAGACTTGATCCTACCATGGAACATGTAAGACAGCGATTCTCAAGCACTGTCATGCCACCAACGGATCCCAGGTTCACGAGTGAGACAAATGCAACGATACTCAAATACATTCGTACACCAACACTTACTGACCACCATACTAGTACTGGGTGGGACCTCCTATTGCTGTTCATGGCAAGGGTTCCTTCCACAAGATGTTGGAAACATTCCTTTGAGTTTCTGGTCCGTGGCGACATGAGTGCATCGCGCAGTTTCTGGGGGTCTGCACATCTCATGCTGTAGGTTTCCAGTTCTACCAAATCTCAAAGGTGTTCTGGTGACCTGGGAAGGAACACTGCACTCATTGTCACATTCACGGGACAAGACTGAGGCGACAGGAGAAAGGCGTGGGGCACATCCGTCACCTCCGTACACTATAAAATAAGAAGAATTGACAAACATATAAGTGACGTCTTTTCAGACAGGAGTCCAGCAGAGAATTGACGAGATATGGCCGAACTTCCAGTCACATGGGTTCCAGGCAGGAAGGGGCGGGTCCGGGAGGATGGACAGTTGAGGTTGAATTGGCTGTCAGTCTTCTGTTCTGCAGTGGGAGGAAGACAAGATGGCATTAGCAAACAGCGCCACCCCCTGGTTTGGCGGCCAACTACCATCAAGCTGCCCCCCATGTGCACTTGCGTGACTATCTACAGTGCATCCGGAAAGTATTCACAGGACATCACTTTCTCCACATTTTCTTATGTTACAGCCTTATTCCAAAAAGGATTAAATTCATTTTTTTCCTCAGAATTCTACACACAACACCCCATAATGACAACGTGAAAAAAGTTTACTTGAGGTTTTTGCAAATTTATTAAAAATAAAAAAATTGAGAAAGCACACGTACATAAGTATTCACAGCCTTTGTCGTGAAGCTCGAAATTGAGCTCAGGTGCATCCTGTCTCCCCTGATCATCCTTGAGATGTTTCTGCAGCTTCATTGGAGTCCACCTGTGGTAAATTCAGTTGACTGGACATGATCTGGAAAGGCACACACCTGTCTATATAAGGTCCCACAGTTGACAGTTCATGTCAGAGCACAAACCAAGCATGAAGTCAAAGGAATTGTCTGTAGACCTCCGAGACAGGATTGTCTCGAGGCACAAATCTAGGGAAGGTTACAGAAACATTTCTGCCGCTTTGAAGGTCCCAATGAGCACAGTGGCCTCCATCATCCGTAAGTGGAAGTAGTTTGAAACCACCAGGACTCTTCCTAGAGCTGGCCGGCCATCTAAACTCAGCAATCAGTGGAGAAGGGCCTTAGTCAGGGAGGTGACCAAGAACCCGATGGTCACTCTGTCAGAGCTCCAGAGGTCCTCTGTGAGAGAGGAGAAACTTCCAGAAGGACAACCATCTCTGCAGCAATCCACCAATCAGGCCTGTATGGTAGAGTGGCCAGACGGAAGCCACTCCTTAGTAAAAGGCACATGGCAGCCCACCTGGAGTTTGCCAAAAGGCACCTGAAGGACTCTCAGACCATGAGAAAGAAAATTCTCTGGTCTGATGAGACAAAGATTGAAATCTTTGGTGTGAATGCCAGGCGTCACGTTTGGAGGAAACCAGGCACCGCTCATCACCAGGCCAATACCATCCCTACAGTGAAGCATGGTGGTGGCAGCATCATGCTGTGGGGATGTTTTTCAGCGGCAGGGACTGGGAGACTAGTCAGGATAAAGGGAAAGATGACTGCAGCAATGTACAGAGACATCCTGGATGAAAACCTGCTCCAGAGCGCTCTTGACCTCAGACTGGGGCGACGGTTCATCTTTCAGCAGGACAACGACCCTAAGCACACAGCCAAGATATCAAAGGAGTGGCTTCAGGACAACTCTGTGAATGTCCTCGAGTGGCCCAGCCAGAGCCCAGACTTGAATCCGATTGAACATCTTTGGAGAGATCTTAAAATGGCTGTGCACCGACGCTTCCCATCCAACCTGATGGAGCTTGAGAGGTGCTGCAAAGAGGAATGGGCGAAACTGGCCAAGGATAGGTGTGCCAAGCTTGTGGCATCATATTCAACAAGACTTGAGGCTGGAATTGCTGCCACAGGTGCATCGACAAAGTATTGAGCAAAGGCTGTGAATAGTTATGGACATGGGATTTCTCAGTTTTTTTATTTTTAATAAATTTGCAAAAATCTCAAGTAAACTTTCTTCACGTTGTCATTATGGGGTGTTGTGTGTAGAATTCTGAGGAAAAAAATGAATTTAATCCATTTTGGAATAAGGCTGTAACATAACAAAATGTGGAAAAAGTGATGCGCTGTGAATACTTTCCGGATGCACTGTATAAATATATACAGTACACCCCCAAAATACACGGGGGTCACGTTCCTAGAGCACCCGCGAATTGTAAAAAACTGCAACTTTTGGATGTCGTTACTTTTAAATGCCTATTTTTATAGTTTCAACCCTAAATACAGTTATGCCCCCAAAGCACTTTAACTTCGTTGCAAACTCAGCTTAATACCTTAATACATGACCTAAAAACAGAATGTAAAGGTAAACCCGTCTACTGTACAGTACTGTACTGCTATGTCTCCCGCGGTGCTAGAATGTAAAATCCCGATGTTACCGCTATACGTACTGCAATTCATTCAAGCGCTTTTTCTTTTGTATGCGCTGTCATTATCTTTGTTATAAGAAGAGTAAATACATAATAATTTCATTTAATTAAAATACAGTAAAATGTACGGGTACTCATCAATGATGAATGATACTGATGATGATGATGATGAAGTAGCTGTACAGTACGATGCACAGGATTTAAAACTCCTCAGGTGGCACCTCTTCTTCAGGCGCTTCAGGAGGAGTCGTATCTTTGGACGGGTGGTCTTCTGGTGGGGTTTCATGCTGGCGTTTCTTTATAGGTTTCAGGAACATTGTGATGGGAAGTTGCTACATTGTCTCCTGTGGCGAACTGCTGGTACAATTTCCGTGCTTTCTCACGGATGATGTTACCGTCTAAGGGGATGTTGTTCTTCCTGCACTCGGTGATCCACAGTGCCAAGGCAGATTCCATCCTGACGATATTTTTATTCCTTACGGTTGTTACCTTTTTAGCACCATCACAGAAACTTACAGATACGGTACTCCAGATCGCTGCTTTGTTCTTCTTTATGTAGCATACGGTGCTTTCATTAATGCCATAGTGGCGCGCTACTGCAGCATAACTTTTTAGTTCCCGGAGCAAACCCAGTAATTTAACCTTCTCCTGGAGTGTTTTAAACTTCTACTGGTGCTTAAGCTCAGTTCCAGAAGCTTTAGAAGGTGCAGAGCGATTTGACGACATCGTGTGCATTTAAAAATAACAAAACGATAACAAAATGGAAAACACGAGGACACTCAGCTGGAGACATGTCACAAAGCTGCAGTCAATCATCAGCAAGGAGAAATGAATAACGCTCTCGGATTGGCTACTTTCACCATCCCAAACCGCGTCTCCCTCAGCGGTTGCTTCCTGTTCTCTCTACAGCACAGTATTGCCACGAGAAAAAGCCATAAAGAATTGCAGAGGATATTTGTGCTTTCCGCTAACAATTAATAGTTAGGTTCTAAGAAAAAATCTGCGAACGACTGAGTCCACGAACCCTGAACCGCAACTTTGCTGGGGTCTACTGTACAGTCATATGAAAAAAGTTTGGGAACCCCTCTTAATTCTCTGGATCTTTGTTTCTCATTGGCTGAGCTGTCAAAGTATCAACTTCCTTTTAATATCTGACATGCCTTATGGTAACAGTAGGATTTCAGCAGTGACACTAAGTTTATTGGATTAACAGAAAATATGCAACATGCATCATAACAAAATTAGACAGGTGTATAAATGTGGGCACCCCAACAGAGATATGACATCAATACTTAGTTGAGCCTCCTTTGGCCTCTAGACGCTGTCCTCCTATAGCCTCTGATGAGTGTCTGGATTCTGGATGGAGGTATTTCTGAACATTCTTCATACAAAATCTCTCCAGCTCAGTTAAATTTGATGGCTGCTGCGCATGGACAGCCTGCTTCAAATCATCCCATAGATTCTCGATGATATTCAAGTTAGGGGACTGTGACGGCCATTCCAGAACATTGTACTTCTCCCTCTGAATGAATGCCTTTGTAGATTTCCAACTGTGTTTTGGGTCATTGTCTTGTTGGAATATCCAACCCCTGCGTAACTTCAACTTTGTGACTGATGCTTGAACATTATCCTGAAGAATTTGGGTTGAATTCATCTGACCCTCGACTTTAACAAGGGCCCCAGTCCCTGAACTAGCCACACACCCCCACAGCATGATGGAACCTCCACCAAATTTGACAGTAGGTAGCAGGTGTTTTTCTTGGAATGCGGTGTTCTTCTTCCGCCATGGAAAGTGCTTTTTGTTCCGACCAAATAACTCACTTCTTGTCTCATCAGTCCAAAGCACTTTATTCCCAAATGAATCTGGCTTGTCTAAATGAGCATTGGCATACAACAAGCGACTCTGTTTGTGGCGTGAGTGCAGAAAGGGCTTCTTTCTCATCACCCTGCCATACAGATGTTCTTTCTGCAAATTGTGCTGAATTGTAGAATGATGTACAGATACACCATCTGCAGCAAGATGTTCTTGCAGGTCTTTGGAGGTGATCTGTGGATTGTCTGTCACCATTCTCACAATCCTGCTCATATGCCGCTCCTGTATTTTTCTTGGCCTGCCAGACCTGCTGGGTTTAACAGCAACTGTGCCTGTGGCCTTCCATTTCCTGATTCCATTCCTTACAGTTGAAACTGACAGTTTAAACCTCTGAGATGGCTTTTTGTAGCCTTCCCCTAAACCAGGAGACTCAACAATCTTTGTTTTCAGATCTTTGGAGAGTTGCTTTGAGGATCCCATGCTGTCACTCTTCAGAGGAGAGTCAAAGGGAAGGAAGCACAACTTGTAATTGACCACCTTAAATACCTTTATATCTCATGATTGGACACACCTGTCTATGAAGTTCAAGGCTTAAAAAGCTCATCACACCAAGTAATCAGCATTGAGCAGTGACAGGCATTCAAATCAGCACAATGACAAGGGGACCCACATTTGTGCACAGCCAGTTTTTCACATTTGATTTCATTTCATACAACTAAATACTGCTTCACTAGAAATCTTTGTTCAGAAAACACCGCAGTACTCAGATGTTCTAGGAAATGAAAGACAGACCACTGTTATCTTTATGATTGAAAGGAGAGTCAATTATTATGCAGGCTGAGAGGGGTTCCCAAACTTTTCCATATGACTGTATACTGTACATACAAGTTTTTAGCCTGCGTGATGTGCAGATAAAGTTTTTGTTTTAATTCCCAGAGACATGTTCTGAAACCAACCACAAGTTTCTTTGGGCGTCATGGTGCCTTTGTTCATCGCACATTACAGGCCTCTTGTGGACACCGGCTGACATTACGCCCAGGCAGCGATCCTTGATGTTGTCACCAACCCCTACTTGTAGTCTGGTAGGCCACAAAACCACAACTTTCTTGATATAAATAAGCACAACTTTCTTGATATTTTAGTTTATAGTTTAAAAAAACCGAAATAAGAATCTGAAACTCTAACAACATCATATTAAAGTTTGATAAATTCTGAAAAGAATGATACCAAACATATATATGTAGGTTTTAAAATAAGCTCGATTTAAAGTGTGTTAAAAAACGGGACATAAAAACATCACATAAAATCATTGTACTTTTAGGCTTAGAATTTTTTTATTTATATATATATATATATATATATATATATATATATATATATATATATATGTATATATATATATATATATATTCACGGCATTCGTAGTCTGAATCACAATCTGATTGTATGGGTGGTTACCTTGTGGTTGGTCAGCAAGTCGGCTAACATCCGGAGTGCAGTAGAGTGTGTACGCCTGATGAGCCCAGAATTAGGGCGAAACACGTGTCGCGTACTCTTTGCATTATTTCACAGTAAACTATTTCAACCATATATATATATATATATATATATATATATATATATATATATATATATATATATATATATTTATATATAGTAGATTATATTATATATATATTTGTAGCTGGAAATCCCCAAATGGAGCGAATGAATCAGTCATTCAGTCCTTTTCCAACCCACTATATTCTAACTACAGGATCACGGGGGTCAGCTGGAGCCAATCCCAGCCAACACAGGGCACAAGGTAGGAAACAAACCCCGGGCAGGGTGCCAGCCCACCACAGGGCACACACACACACACCAAGCACAATTTAGAAGCACCAATGGACCTAACTTGCATGTCTTTGGACACGGGGAGAACATGCAAACTCCATGCAGGGAGGACCCGGGAAGTGAACCCAGGTCTCCTTACTGTGAGGCAGCAGCACTACCACTGCGCCACCATGCCACCCTGCGAATGAATCATCCATCCATCCATTTTCCAACCCACCGAATCTGAACACGGGGGTCTGCTGGAGCCAATCCCAGCCAACACAGGGCACAAGGCAGGAACCAATCCCGGGCAGGGTGCCAATCCACTGCAGGACACACACACACTCACCCACACACCAAGCACACACTAGGGCCAATTTAGAATCGCCAATCCACCTAACCTGCATGTCTTTGGACTGTGGGAGGAAACCCATGCAGACACGGGGAGAACATGCAAACTCCATGCAGGGAGGACCCGGGAAGCGAACCCGGGTCTCCTAACTGCGAGGCAGCAGCACTACCACTGCGCCACCATGCTGCCCGCGAATGAATTATGTATCTTAAAATAGTTTTTTATTCCTAAGGTTTTGATTCCTACCATGAATCATCATCAGAGGAAAATAATTACAATTTATAGGAATCCAAAGTAATATATAGCAAATAAGAAGGGGAGGGTAGATAGATGGGGGGGGGGGGGCTGATTTGATGAGGTGGGGGGTTCAAAGGGTGTTGGTCATATTATTTGCATGTATTCTATATACAGTGCTCAGCATAAATGAGTACACCCCACTACATTTGTCAGAAAACCTTTAGTTTCCTTTCAGTATCAACATTGTCTATGAGATGCTGAACTACAAAATACTCCCACAAATGTGGGCCATTGATTGCAAACAAGATTTGTTAATTTGCACACACAAAAAAGTGATTATCCTAACAAATTCATTCAAGCCCATGTAGCAAAAATGAGTACACCCCAATTATAGTCTTAGGAGAAAAGCCACACTTAAGACTACAAAAGTCCAATTAACAGACATTCAACCACAGGTGAGTCTAATGATTCATTCAAGATGTGTCCAGCAGACAGGTGACTATAAAAAGGGCACTCCTACGCCCGAGTTTTTGCCTCAGCAACCACCGAAGCCGCATTCCGCTTGGCCTGCCGGTACCTATCAGCTGCCTCCAGGGTCCCACAAGACAAAAGGGTCCTGTAGGACTCCTTCTTCAGCTTGACGGCATCCATCACCGCCGGTGTCCACCAACAGGTTCGGGGATTGCCGCCACGACAGGCACCGACCACCTTACGGCCACAGCTCTGGTCAGCCGCCTCAACAATAGAGGCACGGAACATGGCCCATTCGGACTCAATGTCCCCCACCACCTCCCTCGGGATGTGGTCGAAGTTCTGCCGGAGGTGGGAGTTGAAGCTACTTCTGACAGGGGGCTCTGCCAGACGTTTCCCAGCAGACCCTCACAACACGTTTGGGCCTACCACGCCTGACCGGCATCCTCCCCCACCATCGAAGCCAACTCACCACCAGGTGGTGATCAGTTGACAGCTCCGCCCCTCTCTTCACCCGAGTGTCCGAGACATGTGGCCGCAAGTCCGACGACACGACCACAAAGTCGATCATCGAACTGAGGCCTAGGGTGTCCTGGTGCCAAGTGCACATATGAACACCCCTATGCTTGAACATGGTGTTCGTTATGGACAATCCGTGACGAGCACAGAAGTCCAATAACAAAACACCGCTCGGGTTCAGATCGGGGGGGCCATTCCTCCCAATCATGCCCTTCCAGGTCTCACTGTCATTGAAGTCTCCCAGCAGAACGAGGGAGTCCCCAGAAGGTGTGCCCTCTACCACCCCCTCCAGGGACTCCAAAAAGGGTGGGTACTCCAGACTGCTGTTCGGCACATACGCGCAAACAACAGTTAGGACCCGTCCCCCCACCCAAAGGTGAAGGGAGGCTACCCTCTCATCCACCGGGGTAAACCCCAATGTACAGGCTCCAAGTCGGGGGGCAATAAGTATACCCACACCCGCTCAGTGCCTCTCACCGCGGGCAACTCCAGAGTGGTAGAGAGTCCAGCCCCTCTCAAGGAGATTGGTTCCAGAGTCCAAGCTGTGCGTCAAGGTGAGTCCGACTATATCTAGCCGGAACCTCTCAACTTCGCGCACTAGCTCAGGCTCCTTCCCCTTCAGAGAGGTGACATTCCATTCATTTATTCATCCATCCATCCAGTTTCCAACCCGCTGAATCCGAACACAGGGTCACGGGGGTCTGCTGGAGCCAATCCCAGCTAACACAGGGCACAAGGCAGGAACCAATCCCAGGCAGGGTGCCAACCCACCGCAGGACACACACAAACACACCAAGCACACACACTAGGGCCAATTTAGAATCGCCAATGCACCTAACCTGCATGTCTTTGGACTGCGGGAGGAAACCGGAGCGCCCGGAGGAAACCCATGCAGACACGGGGAGAACATGCAAACTCCACGCAGGGAGGACCCGGGAAGCGAACCCAGGTCCTCAGGTCTCCCAACTGCGAGGCAGCAGCGCTACCCACTGCGCCACCGTGCCGCCCTTCATTTATTTATTCATTCATTCATTTATTCCTTTCCTGAACTCACGTACTTCAAATGAAAATTGCAGGGGAGCCACTGCCAATTCTAGCAGTGACTGGCATTAATGAAGAGCCAACAGCGGATGAGGTGCCAGTCCATTTTTATTCCACATACCTCTTTCTTATTAATTGTAGCACTGTTTTATTTCATTCATTCATTCATTCATTCATATCCCTTCCCTTCATGTGTTCATTTTTCTAAGCCCTATTTATTACAGTGGATGTTCAACGTAGAACTACAGGGGGGTTCTGGCAACAACCAGCATGACCCAGGAACCAATCCTGGACTGAATGCCAATCTTCAGAGGAGAACACATCAACATTTATTCATTCCAAGTCAACATTTTTTAATCATTCATTCATTCTCTGAACTCACTTATCTTATTACAGAGGACGTATAGTCCATTCTAGCAGTGATTTAATTAAATTAGTTACTAACAGCAAGTGGGATGGCACATACCCCCATACTTACTCATTCTAAGCAAACTTTTTCACCATTCATTCATTCATTCATTCATTTCCTTTCCATGGATGCATTCATGTCTGTTTCCACACAGCCAGCTGAAGCCAATTCTGACAGCAACCTGCATAAGTCTAGGCACAACCCTGGAAAAGATGCCAGTCCATGGTGGGCAAACACACTCACTCTGTCATGCTGGGACACCTGACATGGCTGTAAGATGTCAGATTACATGGCAGTTGCACAAGTGTCATAGGAACACCTGGGTCATTTTCACAGAGATCATACTGCAGTTTGCAAATCAGACCCGGGTTCAATGCCCACTGCACCACCATTTTTCATAAATTTCAGTCCGTCTCTTAAAATCCTTTCTGTTCCTGTTCTGCTCCCCTTTTACCTCTCAGGGACTCTGGAAAGGAAAATAATAATAATTAAAAAAAAAATGTGTGGGTGGGTAGACGAGTGTATGTGTGGTGATCCTCACCCGGGCCGGGACACCTCCGTATTGGAAGAACTGGAGGGAACGAACATGTGTAGTGCATTATCTGCCCTGGAGTGCTAGGTGGCAGCCCCCCAGGGTTATGGCAGTGTTACGGTTTCCCACAGGGCATCATGGGAATTGGAGTTCTGTGACACAGCCCTGTTGGGTGCTGTGGGTGCCACCAAGGGGTACTGCAGGGACTGGGGAGCCCTACTTCACGGGGATTACTTAAAAGGAGCTGCCTGCCTCTACTCAGGGGGCTGGATCCTGGGGTGGTTGTGGGGGGGATCAGGGGCGGTTGATTTTTGGTGGTGAGAGGGACGAAGATTGCTGGAGGTGGAAAGAGAGACAAGAAGACAAAGAAAAGAAGTGCTGTGTGCTGCAACTATTGTGCTTTGTGCTTCGCACTGTGCTGTGTATGTGGGAAACATTTGGGAAGAGTTTCCCACAGCTAAATAAAAGCCTGTGTGGTGCTGGAACTTGTGCTAGGTGTCTGTTTGCGTCAGGTTTGGGGAGCTGGTGCACCCCCTGGTGGTCCCCCTAGTGGCTCTGAGGCTAGGGATCTGCACTGGCAATCGGATGGTTGCCTGTTCAAATCCCATAAATGCCAATAGGGACTCTGCTCTGTTGGACCCTTAACCTGCAATTGCTGAGCGCTTTGAGTAGTGAGAAAGGCGCTATATAAATGCAAAGAATTATTATTACCTGTGCAATCTCATTCTGACCCCTTGAATGCTAATGGCCAGAGTTCTGCTGAGGCAGCGCCCCCTCTAAGCGCTCCTTATATTCTTTTCCAATCATTGGTTTGCTCGGACCACTTACCTCAGCACCACATGACCAGAGGTGCCATAGACCAGCTGTACTTTCAGAGAGCTCCACAGCTGAAGTGACGGCCCCCTCGTGAGTGCAGAAAGCACCAGTGGTGCCCTCAGGGGGGCTCGCGTCGGTGGCTCGATGTTCAGAACTTTACGTGCTCGCTTTGTAGTGCTGAGCACCGCCTGCAGCCAATTCCACCTTAAGTGCTCTTTTATGGACATCCAGGGATGAGCCTTTCTTTCTTTTCTTTTACTGTCCTCTCCATGGCGGGGGCGTTGAACGCGTTCAAAGTGGCTAATTATCAATGAAAAGCGAGACCAGCCAGAACCCCTTTTGTTGTCGAAAGTTCTTGCGTGCTGTTCTTCTCCGTAAAACAAAAGAGTTGGGCCTTTAGAAACATCGCATGCGTGTGGGTGACATGTGGCAGAGCGCCTGACGTTGCTGCGCCCCCTGAATTCATCTGCCTGCGTGGCGTTGGCATGTTCACCCCATTTTTTTCTGGGGCTCTGGTTTCCTTTCACTTTCCAAAGGCATGCAGGTGTCGTTAACTGGCGCGCCTAAACTGGCATACTGGGTACACACCTGTCCCGTGCATTGATGTGAACTCGTGTCCCGTGCAGGTTCTCTTCCTGGTTTATATCCAGCTGTTTTAGCAGACTGTGGCTTGACACTTGAATGACTGGTTTCAGTCTGTAGGTAGCCCGGTGGCACAGTAGTTAGGGTTGCTGCCCTAACTCGGTTCAAAGTTCCATCTCATACGGGCATGTGGGTGTCCCCCATTGAAAATGTTTAACTTCCTGAACCCGTAATCCAGTGGCTTGCACTACCCGACCCTAGCCACTTTGTCAGACTCCATATCCTTACTGTACAGGTGGCTCCTGCTCATCAGCCCCTCCTTCTCCTTCAATGTTCGTTTGTGACCCTTTGAGTCCGCACCAGGATTTTGTTTTTGGTAAGCAGTGTGCCCCCCTAGTAGAAGAAGTGTAGAGGGGGTCCTCGCTGGAGGATGCAGGATGAGGCAGGGTCAGATATTGGTGGGGCTGGAGCTCTGACTGTTACTGCAAAAGACTAAGGTGTCTGCTGACAGACACGGGAAGGGGCGGGGCAGATATAATGAGATTCGCCTCTACCTCTGCATTCTGGGTAGTTATGGGATGGTATTTACCTAAAGAAAGAATATCATTATTAGCAAATTAAATAAATAAACAAACAAACAAATCCACACCTAATGTCACAACTTACCCACATAGCAACACTCAAACATCCAACCCCAGCTACATCTGACCCTGTCCCATCCGCAGTGAGGGCTGCTTGGGACCACAAGACACACAAAGAGTGCAGGCTTTGGGCTTTAGTGTCACAAAGAGACCTGCTGGCAAATGCACTGCTGGAAGCCCCTGCCACTCGCACTGCTGCCTCATAGCCATGGCGGCAACAAAACAACCACCGCCATGACAAAAAACAATCACGGTACAAGTCATCGTTTTAGACGGAGCTGGTGGTCTACAGAATCAGTTAAAGAATCGTTCATCAGGCTGTGTGCGGAAGTGGAGCTGCAGTGGTCAGGACCCTCACTCTCTCTCTCTCTCTTTGTCCCCCATATTCACCCACTCCCCCAACTTTCTTTCTCTCTCTCTCTCCTTCACTCACCCACTTTCTCTTTCTCTGTTTCCCTTTCACTTGCCCACTCTCTGTCTCCCTCTTTCTTTTTCACACTCTCCTTTGTCTTTCTCTTGCTCTCTCTCTCTCTCACTCACTTGTCCATTCACACTCTCTCTCTTTCTTACTCCCCCTCTCCTTTCTCTCTCACAAACACACTCACTCTCACTCGTTCTCTCTCTCACTCTGTCTTTCTCTTCCCTCCCCAATCCCCCTTTCTCTCTCTCTCTCTCTTCCTTCCTCTAATGCCCACTCATTCTCTCTCTCTCCCCCTCACTTGCCCTCCCTCTTTTCCTTTCCCCTTCACCTGCCCACTCTTTACCTCCCTCTCTCCCCCCTCTCTCTCTCTCTTTCTCTCTCTCTTCCTCTAATGCCCATTCTCTCTCTCTCCCCCCTCACTCTCCCACTTTCTTTCTCTCTCTCTCTCTTTCTCCCCTTCCCACCCTTTCTGTGTGTCCCCTTCACTTGCCCTCCCTCTCTTTCTCTCTCTCTCACTGGCTCGCCCACTCCATCACCCCCCACCCCTCTCTCCCACTCTCTCTCTCTCTCTCTCGCTCTCCCTCCCTCTCTCTTTTTGTCCCCCATACTCGCCCACTCCCCCAATTTTCTCTAATGCCCATTCTCTCTTTCTTCCCCCACTTTCCCTCTCTCTCTCCCCCCTCACTCTCCCACTTTCTTTCTCTCTCTCTCTCTCCTTCACTCACCCACTTTCTCTTTCTCTCTTTCCCTTTCACTTGCCCACTCTCTATCTCCCTCTTTCTTTTTCGCACTTTCCCATTGTCTTTCTCTTGCTGGCTCTCTCCCTCTCACACTAACTGTCTTTCTCTTCCCTCCCCAATCCCCCTTTCTCTCTCTCTCTTTCTCCCCCTCACTTGCCCTCCCTCTTTTCCTCTCCCCTTCACCTGCCCACTCTTTCCCTCCCTCTATCGCTCTCTCTCTCTCTTTCTCTCTCCCTCCCTCTAATGCCCATTCTCTCTCTCTCCCCATTTCATTCACCCACTTTCTTTCTCTCTCTCTCTTTCTCCCCCTCACTTGCCCTCCCTCTTTTCCTCTCCCCTTCACCTGCCCACTCTTTCCCTCCCTCTATCGCTCTCTCTCTCTCTTTCTCTCTCCCTCCCTCTAATGCCCATTCTCTCTCTCTCCCCATTTCATTCACCCACTTTCTTTCTCTCTCTCTCTTTCTCCCCTTCCCACCCTTTCTGTGTGTCCCCTTCACTTGCCCTCCCTCTCTCTTTCTCTTTCTCCCCACTCTCTCTGTCTTTCTTTCTCCCCCTCCCTCCCTCTCTCTCTCTCTCTCTCTCCCACTCCCCCTCACTCATCCACTCTTGCCCCCCCACCATCCTCCAGCCATCATCTTGTCCCGGTGCTGTCGGAGCTTGCAGACACATGGAGGCCGGAGTGTTAGGGAGAGTTGCGATTCACAATTTCCAGGGTCAAGCAGGTCAGCGGCTCCGGTGCTCCAGCGTGTCCAGCAGTTGTGGGATCTCAACACGGTAACATTTTTGATAACTTTAAGTTATTTACTTCTTGTTAATTATAATAATAATAATGCTGTGGTACAAGAAGCCAATCAGTTTTTTACCTGGAAGCTCCACCCCCTTTACAATAGAAATTTCTGGAAACGACGAGCTTAGTCAACCCATGGAATACTTGCTCTTAGGTTGATGCAGCATAAGAGTGAAAACAAAAAGTAAGGGTGCATAATAAAACGAAAAGCGACAACAATCATAATAATGATATGTAAAAATGAAATATACATATGCAGTATATGAGAGCATGGCATTCCCCAAGCACGCCATGTGTAGGAGTGCAAAGCGTATCAGTAGCTGCTTCTTATTACATGCACAGACCGCAGGAGTGCATTGAATGTTTATTGGCCGTGTGGCCATGATGCATCGGATGAGTTGCAGTCACGTGATTGGCCGTTGGATGGTGCAGGCTGTTTGTGTGGGCCGGTAGGTGGACCTAATCAGTGTTTGACAGGGGGGCAGCGCGGTCACTCAGAGTTCAGCAAATTAGTCACTGAATGCAACTGGGCCACGTAGGCTTTTCTCATTTGAATTTTATTTTCTCCTCTGTGTTATATAGTGCCTTTCATTAGGAACTCTCACACAATCTCTATTCCAGTTTCTTAAAGCAGTACGTCCAAATTTGGAATTTTGAACCCAGAGCCCCCCCCACCCACCCCTGTTGAAGTACACTCTTTTCCGATTTCTGAGCACACTTTGCTTCTGCTCTTTGGAGCAGATGATATCATCCGTTCCAAGGCGCTGTATTCTCATTTAGCGACCGTGGCTCTGTCATCGCAATTCGTTTTCCACATGCTGCTTATTCCAGGCTGTCATGGAAATAACAGGCCTGATCCTAATTATCGTGTTCTTCGGAGGAGCAAAAAAAAGGAAATCCTGCTCGCTGCCTGCCTCACAAGTGGCGCCGAGGCGATGGAAGAGATGATGGCGCCGATCGTTGGCTTTCCCATCCGACCCGGCATGGGCTGTGATTAGGGTTGGGGGGCGGGGGGGGGGTGATGGAGTCGTTGAGGGGTCGGCAGGGGTGCAGTTAGACAGTTTGGGGAAGTTCAAGGCACATAACTCACCCCGGGCTTGAATATCGAAATGCTAATGCTAATGCTAAGTGGCTGCTGCATTTGAGCGAGAATCCAGAGCAGCGCGGGCAGATCCCAGTTGTGGGCTGCATGTGGGGGCAGCAGAGCCCCCCCCCCTTTAGTGGAAGTTCGTTGTTTCTTGTTTTTCTATTTCAAATCTTTCGAGTGCTATATAAAGTTTTCCGGCGCATTTCTGCTTGATGTTCACCACACAAGGAGCTGGTGTGAGGATCGGGGTGCTGCCTGAGGGTGAGTGCCAAGCTGTACATTAGAATGGGTGTCAATGGGAGGGCAATGTACTGGGGGGTCACTAGCCTTTCTCCCTTTATCTTTATGGGCATACAAGATTGTTGGTTTCTGTTGGTGACGTCTTTGAAATTGCAGGGTGTTTTGGGGGTGTACTGTCTTCAGGGACTAGCAGGTGTCAGCACCTATTAGGTTTTCTTTTTTTTTGTATATTTTGATCAGGTGATCAGCTAAAGGCTGCACAGCCCAGAAAGATTCAACAGTAAGGTGGATCAGAACCGGTGCCGATTGACCAGTACTGTGACCTGGGTATGAAAAGGGCCATGGTGGGGGGCAACTGGTGGATGCACAAAGAAGCAAAGTCCACCTTGTCGGTGAAATCCATACTTTACTCTGCTTCTGATTTTTTTTGATCATTTCTAAATTGTTAAGTGTCCAGCAATGGGGACTGCCACACCATGCAGGACGTGTTCCTCCTTACTTTTTGACTCCGTTGCTTCAAGGATAGCATCCAAGGAAAGTGGAAGAGAAATGTTGAAACTGGAAGGGTTTGAAGCACACACTAGGGCCAATTTAGAATCGCCAATCCACCTAACCTGCATGTCTTTGGACTGTGGGAGGAAACCGGAGCGCCCGGAGGAAACCCACGCAGACACGGGGAGAACATGCAAACTCCACACAGGGAGGACCTGGGAAGCGAACCCAGGTCTCCAGGTCTCCCAACTGCGTGGCAGCAGCGCTACCCACTGCGCCACCGTGCCGCCATGCATGATTATGTCCTGTCTGGAATCTCAGAAAGTGGGCATGTTTTGTCATCTGGCGACTTTAAATAGACTTTATGGCTCAGCGTGGATGTGTACATAACAGACTTGGTTCAAATCCAGTCAGGGTGCCGTTTATTTGTTCTTCCAGTGTCTGTGTAGGCTTCTTCTAGATATTCCGGCATCCTTCCACATCACAAAAGTTGGCACATTATGATAAGTGGTGACTCTTAAAGGTGCCTCATGGCTCGGTGTAGGTGTGCAGAACACTTGCTCCAATCCCAGTGTGGCTGCTCTCAATGTCCAGTTTATTTGTTCTCCCTGTGTTCATGTAGATGTTCTTCTGTGCATGTTTGAGTCCTTTCACATTCCAAGTCAGGCTTTTTATGTTAACTGGTGACTCTAATTGGCCTCTTATGACTGAATGTGGGTACGTGCACGGGTGTCTTTTTAAAATCCCTGCTTGGCCCCTGTTGGTGTGTAGATTACTTCTGGGTATTGTGACATCACAGAAGGTGGGCAGTTTATGTAATCTGGTGACATTAAGTAGTCTTTATGGCTTAGTGTGGATTTGTACATAACAGACTTGCTTCAAATCCCCACTCAGCCTTGGTCGGTGTGCAGTTTATTTGTTCTCCCTGTGCTTTTGTAGATTTCTTCTGGGCATTGTAGTATCCTTCCACTTCACACAGGTTGGCATATTATGTCATCTGGCGACTTTAAATAGACTTTATGGCTCAGTGTGGGTGTGTGTGTAACAGACTTGGTTCAAATCCCCACTCTGCCTTTGTGTGCCGTTTATTTGTTCTTCCTGTGTCTGTTTAGGCTTCTTCTAGGTATTCCGGCATCCTTCCACATCACAAAAGTTGGCACATTATGATAAGTGGTGACTCTTAATGGTGCCTTATGGCTCAGTGTAGGTGTGCAGAACACTTGCTCCAATCCCAGTGTGGCTGCTCTCTATGTCCAGTTTATTTCTTCTCTCTGTGTTCATGTAGGTGTTCTTCTGTGCGTGTTTGAGTCCTTTCACATTCCAATTCAGCTTTTTATGTTACTGGTGACTCTAATCGGCCTCTTATGACAGGGGGGACTGAATGTGGGTACGTGCACGGGTGACTTTTTAAAATCCCTGCTCGGCCCCTGTTGGTGTGCAGTTTATTTTTTCTCCCTATGTCATTATTGGAAGGGTTTGAAGACTTCATGTTCTTACACCTCCTTCGTGGCCTTCTCTATTTTGTCAATTCAGATATGTCTGGGATCAAATCCCAGCTTCGAGATACGTGGGTTAGGAAGATGGATGGGTGGATGGTGACTCTAAATGTCCTTTCATGGCTGAACGCTGGTGTGCACAGGACACTTGCCCAGATCCCAGTTTGGCCCCCGTCGGTGTTCAGTTTATTTGTTCTCCCTGTGTCAGTGAAGCTTTCTGTGGGCTCTTCTGGCAGCCTTCCACATCCCTAAGGTGGGCGTGTTATGTTAATTAGTGGCTCCAAAAGGCCCTCTATTGCTAAATGTGGTCTCTTCCAGTGGACTGGCACCCTGCCCAGATGCTGATACAGCCATGTGCCCAATTCTGCCAGGATAGACCCCAGTCCTGCACAGCCCTTATTGAGGAAGACTGTGAATGTTAGGCCATGTTTATGTGCCATACAAGGGTCTACACAGAATACTTGGCTCAAATACCGACTTCCTGTCCATCAGGGTGGACTTTATGTGTTCTCTCTGTGTCCATGTAGGTGTTTCTCTGTGCATGATTATCCATCTATTAATTTTCCAACCCGCTGAATCCGAACACAGGGTCACGGGGGTCTGCTAGAGCCAATCCCAGCCAACACAGGGCACAAGGCAGGAACCCGGGCAGGGTGCCAACCCACCGCAGGACACAAACACACACACACACACACACACACACACACACACACCAAGCACACACTAGGGCCAATTTAGAATCGCCAATCCACCTAACCTGCATGTCTTTGGACTGTGGGAGGAAACCCATGCAGACACGGGGAGAACATGCAAACTCCACGCAGGGAGGACCCGGGAAGCGAACCCAGGTCCCCAGGTCTCCCAACTGTGAGGCAACAGCGCTACCCACTGCGCCACCGTGCCGCCGTGCATGATTATGCCCTTTTACATTTCAGGACAGGCCTTTTAGGTGAACCAGTGACTCCAAGAGGCCTTTAATGTCTCATTAAATCCCACTGTAATGGCCGGTATGGCTGAGTGTGGGTGAGAACACAGGAGACTTGGTTCAAATCCCCACTCGGCCTCGGTGAGTGTGCACTTTCTATGTTCTCCCTGTGTCTCTGTAGGTTTCTTCTTGGTGTGCTGGCATCCTTCCACATCACACAAGTTGGCACAGCGGTTCTCAAACTGTAACAAAAAAGGGGGCGCGAATGTTGCCATATGTGGCGTAATTTCGCTATTCGTAGGGAAATTTTAAACTTGTAGCGGTGTATCAGCAGCAAAAAATATAGAAATAAATTTCGTTTGGGTTTTAAAAAAATGTTAGGGGGGCGCGATTTAAAACTGTTATGAAAACTCGGGTCGCCAATACTTAAAGGTTGAGAAACGCTGAGTTAGCACTTTATGATAAGTGGTGACTCTGAAAGGTGCCTACGAGCACAGGGGAATTACGAGAATGTGGGTACGAGCAAAGGGGAATTTTTTAAAATCCCCGCCCGGCCCCTTTTGTTGTGCAGTTTATTTGCTCTCCCTGTGTCTTTGTAGATTACTTCTGGGTGTTCTAGCATGGCGGAAGGTGGGCATGTTATGTAATCTGGTGACTTTAAATAGTCTTTATGGCTTTTTGTGGGTGTGTGCATAACAGACTTGGTTCAAATCCCCGCTCGGCCCCTTTTGTTATGCAGTTTATTTGTTCTCCCTGTGTTCTGTGTAGGTTTCTGTGGGCTCTTCTGGCATCCTTCCACATCACTAAGGTGGGCATGTTATGTTAATTGATGACTTTAAAAGGCGGTCTGTTACTAAATGTGGGTGACATTGTCTCTTCCAGTGGACAGGGCACACTGCCCAGATGTTGATTCAGCCATGTGCCCAATTCTGCTAGGAGAGATCCCAGTCCTTCATTGCTCTTATTAAGGAAGATGATGAATGTTAGGCCATGTTATGTGCCATACAAGGGTCTGTACAGAATACTTGTCTCTCCATCAGTGTAAACTTTATTTGTTCTCCCTGCGTTCATGTAGGTGTTTCTCTGTGCGTGTTTGAGTCCTTTCACATTCCAAGTCAGCTTTTAATGTTAACCGGTGACTCTAATTGGCCTCTTATGATTGAAGGTGGCTACGAGCACAGGGGACTTTTTAAAATCCCTGCTCGGCCCCTGTTGGTGTGCAGTTTATTTGCTCTCCGTGTGTCTTTGTAGATTACTTCTGGGTGTTCTAGCATGACAGAAGGTGGGAATGTTATGTCATCTGGCAACTTTAAATAGACTTTATGGCTCAGTGTGGGTGTGTGTGTAACAGACTTGGTTCAAATCCCAGCTCGGCCTTGGTTGGTGTGCTGTTTATTTGTTCTTCCTGTGTCTGTGTAGGTTTCTTCTAGGTATTCCGGCATCTTTCCACATCACAAAAGTTGGCACACTATGATAAGTGGTGACTCTTAAAGTTGCCTTATGGCTCAGTGTAGGTGTGCAGAACACTTGCTCCAGTCCCAGTATAGCTGCTCTCAATGTACAGTTTACTTCTTCTCTCTGTGTTCATGGTGCGGTTCTTCTGTACGTGTTTGAGTCTGTTCACATTCCAATTCAGCTTTTTATGTTAACTGGTGACTCTAATTGGCCTCTTATGATTGAATGTGGGTTCGAGCACAGGGGACTGTTTTATAATCCCTGCTTGGCCCCTGTTGCTGTGCAGTTTATTTTTTCTCCCTATGTCTTTGTTGATTATTTCTTGGTGTTCTGGCATCTCAGAAAGTGGGCATGTTTTGTCATCTGGCAACTTTAAATAGACTTTATGGCTCAGCATGGATGTGTACATAACAGACTTGGTTCAAATCCAGTCAGGGTGCCGTTTATTTGTTTTTCCTGTGTCTGTGTAGGCTTCTTCTAGGTATTCCGGCATCCTTCCACATCACAAAAGTTGGCACATTATGATAACTGGTGACTCTTAAAGTTGCCTTATGGCTCGGTGTAGGTGTGTGCAGAACACTTGCTCCAATCCCAGTTTGGCTACTTTCAATGTACAGTTTATTTCTTCTCCCTGTGTTCATGTAGCTGTTTATCTGTGCGTGTTTGAGTCCTTTCACATTCCAATTCAGCTTTTTATATTAACTGGTGACTCTAATTGGCCTCTTATGACAGGGGGGGCTGAATGTGGATACGTGCACGGGTGACTTTTTAAAATCCCTGCTTGGCCCCTGTTGGTATGTAGATTACTTCTGGGTATTGTGACATCACAGAAGGTGGGCAGTTTATGTAATCTGGCGACTTTAAATAGACTTTATGGCTCAGTGTGGGCGTGTGTGTAACAGACTTGGTTCAATTCCCCACTCGGCCTTGGTTGGTGTACTGTTTATTTGTTCTTCCTGTGTCTGTGTAGGCTTCTTCTAGATATTCCGGCATCCTTCCACATCACAAAAGTTGGCACATTATGATAAGTGGTGACTCTTAATGGTGCCTTATGGCTCAGTGTAGGTGTGCAGAACACTTGCTCCAATCCCAGTGTGGCTGCTCTCAATGTCCAGTTTATTTGTTCTCCCTGTGTTCATGTAGATGTTCTTCTGTGCATGTTTGAGTCCTTTCACATTCCAATTCAGCTTTTTATGTTAACTGGTGACTCTAATTGGCCTCTTTTGACTGAATGTGGGTACGTGCACGGGTGACTTTTTAAAATCCCTGCTCGGCCCCTGTTGGTGTGCAGTTTATTTTTTCTCCCTATGTCATTGTTGATTATTTCTTGGTGTTCTGGCATCTCAGAAGGTGGGCATGTTATATCATTTGATGAATTTAAATAGACTTTATGGCTCAGCGTGGATGTGTACATAACAGACTTGGTTTCAATCCCAGCTCGGCCTCGGTTGGTGTGCCGTTTATTTGTTTTTCCTGTGTCTGTGTAGGCTTCTTCTAGATATTCCGGCATCCTTCCACATCACAAAAGTTGGCACATTATGATAACTGGTGACTCTTAATGGTGCCTTATGGCTCAGTGTAGATGTGTGCAGAACACTTGCTCCAATTGCAGTTTGGCTGCTCTCAATGTACAGTTTATTTGTTCTCCCTGTGTTCATGTAGATGTTCTTCTGTGCGTGTTTGAGTCCTTTCACATTCCAATTCAGGCTTTTTATGTTAACCGGTGACTCTAATTGGCCTCTTATGACTGAATGTGGGTATGAGCACAGGGGACTTTTTTAAATCCCTTCTTGGCCCTTGTTGGTGTGCAGTTTATTTGTTCTCCCTGCATCTTTGTAGATTACTTCTGGGTATTGTGACATCACAGAAGGTGGGCAGTTTATGTCTTCTGGTGACTTTAAGTAGTCTTTATGGCTTAGTGTGGGTTTGTACATAACAGGATTGGTTCAAATCCCCACTCAGCTTTGGTCGGTGTGCAGTTTATTTGTTCTCCGTGTGCTTTTGTAGATTTCTTCTGGGTATTGTGGCATCCTTCCACATCACACAGGTTGGCATGTTATGTCGTCTGGCAACTTTAAATAGGCTTTATGGCTCAGTGTGGGTGTGTGTGTAACAGACTTTGTTCAAATCCCCACTCGGCCTTAGTCTGTGTGCTGTTTATTTGTTTTTCCTGTGTCTGTTTAGGCTTCTTCTAGGTATTCCGGCATCCTTCCACATCACAAAAGTTGGCACATTATGATAACTGGTGACTCTTAAAGTTGCCTTATGGCTCAGTGTAGGTGTGCAGAACACTTGCTCCAATCCCAGTGTAGCTGCTCTCTATGTACAGTTTATTTGTTCTCTCTGTGTTCATGTAGATGTTTCTCTGTGCGTGTTTGAGTCCTTTCACATTCCAATTCAGCTTTTTATGTTACTGGTGACTCTAATTGGCCTCTTATGACAGGGGGGACTGAATGTGGGTACGTGCGCGGGTGACTTTTTAAAATCCCTGCTTGGCCCCTGTTGGTGTGTAGATTATAATTGAATGTGGGTTCGAGCACAGGGGACTATTTTATAATCCCTGCTTGGCCCCTGTTGCTGTGCTGTTTATTTTTTCTCCCTATGTCTTTGTTGATTATTTCTTGGTGTTCTGGCATCTCAGAAAGTGGGCATGTTATGTCATCTGGTGACTTTAAATAGACTTTATGGCTCAGCGTAGATGTGTACATAACAGACTTGGTTCAAATCCAGTCAGGGTGCCGTTTATTTGTTCTTCCTGTGTCTGTGTAGGCTTCTTCTAGGTATTCCGGCATCCTTCCACATCACAAAAGTTGGCACATTATGATAAGTGGTGACTCTTAATGGTGCCTTATGGCTCAGTGTAGGTGTGCAGAACACTTGCTCCAATCCCAGTGTGGCTGCTCTCAATGTCCAGTTTATTTGTTCTCCCTGTGTTCATGTAGATGTTCTTCTGTGCATGTTTGAGTCCTTTCACATTCCAAGTCAGGCTTTTTATGTTAACTGGTGACTCTAATTGGCCTCTTTTGACTGAATGTGGGTACGTGCACGGGTGACTTTTTAAAATCCCTGCTCGGCCCCTGTTGGTGTGCAGTTTATTTTTTCTCCCTATGTCATTGTTGATTATTTCTTGGTGTTCTGGCATCTCAGAAGGTGGGCATGTTATATCATTTGATGAGTTTAAATAGACTTTATGGCTCAGCGTGGATGTGTACATAACAGACTTGGTTTCAATCCCAGCTCGGCCTCGGTTGGTGTGCCGTTTATTTGTTCTTCCTGTGTCTGTGTAGGTTTCCTCTAGATATTCCGGCATCATTCCACATCACAAAAGTTGGCACATTATGATAACTGGTGACTCTTAATGGTGCCTTATGGCTCAGTGTAGGTGTGCAGAACACTTGCTCCAATCCCAGTGTGGCTGCTCTCTATGTACAGTTTATTTGTTCTCCCTGTGTTAATGGTGCTGTTCTAATGTGCGTGTTTGAGTCCTTTCACATTCCAAGTCAGGCTTTTTTATTTTAACTGACATTGATTGTCCTTCTATGACTGCTTGGCCCCTGTTGGTGTGCAGTTTATTTGCTCTCCCTGTGCATTTGTAGATTTCTTCTGGGTATTGTGGCATCCTTCCTCATCACAAAGGTTGGCATGTTATGTCATCTGGCGACTTTAAACAGACCTTATGGCTCAGTGTGGGTGTGTGTGTAACAGACTTGCTTCAAATCCCAGCTCGGCCTTAGTCGATGTGCTGTTTATTTGTTCCTCCCTTTGTCTGTGTGAGTTTATCCCCCCCCCCCCCCCCGGCCCCAGAGCATCCTATTACTTCTCAAAGGTGGCTTTATTTGGTTAATTGCAGACTTTTAACTCTCCCCGTGTCGCTGAATGTGGCTGTGTGTGAGTGTGTGTCCTGCATTAGACTGGCACCATAACCGAGGCTGGCCAGTGCTGCCAGGATAGGTGAATTGGAACAAAACCCTTCAGCCAGCACGGCCCTCCACATATGAATCTGGTGACCCCTCCCCAGGGTGTAATCGACAGCCTGTCATGAAATGTAAATGAAAAGGAAAGGTCGACGCCTGGGACTTTTTAAAAGGCCCAACAGATGAGGATTCAGCGAGCTGTGCCCGTTTTCAGTCATTTTATCCACCGTGCCAAGAACGCACACATCACAAAGGTACATGCTGCTTCTGAAAAAAGTAAATCTCCAAATGAATCCCATTCTCCACTCCTAGCAGATTAAATTGGCGGATTTTGTGTTTTTTTTATTTTGCCCCCCCCTGCACATGAGCCACTTTATCGCTCCCTTTGTTTCAATTCTCCTTTGAAGTCTCGTCCAAGTCAAAACAAGGCAGCGGAGTTCACTGGAAGAGACGCTCGCTTTTGGCAGGTGGCTCAGTCCGTGTTAATGACTTGGTGTAGCAGGGCAGGACTGGCACCCGGGGGTCATCTTTCATCTCGGCTGTACTGTCTGAAATTTCTTTACTTCACCAACAGCGAGTCTGCCATTGTCCTTTTTATTCCCAGAGCCTGAATGATGATTTATGGGCACACGCTAAAGCTGCCCTGTAATAGACTGGCACTAGGTCAGCCCACTGGTTCTTTGTTTGTGCTCAGTGCTGCTGGGGTGGGCGCCAGCTACTCACACCCATAAACTGGATAAGCGAGTCAGAAAAGAGGAAGATGTATGGATGAATACGGCCTAATATTGTGTAGCCCCCTCCCAGCTCAGCTTGGACCCCATCGAGGGTCTCTGAAGGCGTCCTGTGGTATTTGGCACCAAGACATCAGCAGCAAATCCTTTAAGTTGTGCGGTGGGGCCTCCATGGACAGGACTTGTTTCTCCAGCACATCCCACAGATGAGATCTGAGGAATTTGGAGGCCAAATGCACACCCTGAACTTTTCGTCACCTTCCTCAAATCATTTCTGAGCAAGTTTTGCAGGGTGGCAAGGGGGCACACGCTGCCATCGGGGAAACTGCCATTGGCATGAAGCGGTCGGCGACAATCTTAGGACATTTTTTTTTGCCGCCTTAATGACAGACTAAGTGGGTGACGGGAGAACTCAGAGAGCTGCCTCTGCCTGTTGCCACAGCTTTTTGTTTCTGTGGCCCCCTCAAGTTGTCTCCTCTTTGTTCTTCAGTTATGGACAGTTATGACAGTCTAACACCAAGTCAGTGAAGCTTCAGGGATATCAAGGTGTCCAGTGAGGAAGTCGAAGAGATTGGGAATCAACGTCACCTGCTTTGGTGCAAATGACAGTGACAACAGGTGACCTGGAGGGGTGACAAGAAGACACCCCCCAAAAAATGGAATGGTGGCCACTCTCTCCTGATCCTCCCTGACTGATTCTTCTCTAGTCTTGTGTTCTGCTAGTGTCCTCGCCACTGCTGGTGGCATGAAGCAGTACCCGCAGCTCATTTAGGTGGCACAGGTAGCCCAGCTCCTCCAGGATGGCACATCCATACGTGCCAATGCAAGAAGGATTGCTGTGTCTCCCAGCACAGTCTCAGGATAATGGAGGAGATACCAGGAGATGGGCTGTTAGACAAGGGAAGCTTGGCAGGGCCATAGAAGGGCATCAACCCAGCAGCAGGACTGGTATCTGCTCCTCTGTGTGAGAAGAAGGAACAGGATGGGCACTGCCAGAGCCCTACAAAGTGACTCCGGCTGACTACTGGTGTGCAGGTTTCTGACCAAACTGTCAGACACGAACACCATGAGTGTGGCATGAGGGCCTCTAGTGGGACTTGTGCTTACAGCCCATCACTGGGCAGCTCGATTGGCATTTCCCAGAGAATACCACAATTGGCAGCTCTGCCATTGGTGCCCCATTCTCTTCACAGCACCACACTGAGCACATGTGACAGACGTGACAGAGTCTGGAGACGCCGTGGTGAACGTTAGGCAGCCTGTAGCATCGTCCAGCTTGACTGGTTTGGCAGTGGGTCAGTGGTGGTCTGCATATCCTTGGAGGGTCACACAGACCACCACATGCTAGGCAACGGTACCCTGTCTGCTGTTAGGTATCATGATGTAGACCTCAGAGCCATTGTCACTGAGATGCAGGACAATGCCCGGCCTCATGTGGCCAAAGTGGGTAGGCAGTTCCTGGATGGTGAAGGCATTAATGCCATTGACTGGGACACCTGAGTCCAAATTGAGAACCTTGTGAGACGTTACGTATCGGTGTGTCTGACACCGCCATGTAGTGCCACACACTGTCCAGGAGCCCTCTAATGTGCTGACCCAGGACTAGGAGGAGACCCCCAGGGACACCATCTGTCCAGACCCAGACATTGGGGGGGCCACACACACACGACGGAGTCACATTAGGAGCGGCTATGGTGGAATTCACTCCAGTTGGATCAGCCTGGCATTTCAGTTTTCGACTTTGATTTTCGGTGGGATGTTGAGTCAGCACTCGGTGGTCCGGTGATTTCGGTCTCCATTGACCGTCATTACGTCATTTTGTTCTCAATGAACTTCTCTGTAAAGATTTTCCACCCGAATATTTCGTTCCTTGAGATCCGATGTGTGACTGACGTGCGCTCTTCATTTTTTTTGAGCAGTGTGCATACACAAGGAGACGGAAGTCCTGCTAACAGTACTGTAGATGGGGGGGGTCTTTCTTTACTTGAAGAACTACAAGACTCTACTCCACCCATACTCAGGCATTAGTATTGGGGGGGGGGGGGGGGTCACTAGCAGGCTGCAATCTACAAATGACATCTCATGGATGGGGTCTTCACTTCACAGTCTACAGACCCCTTCACTTTTTCACGTTTTCCACCCTTATGCTAAATCATTAAGATTAATTTTTTTTTCCCATGAAGCAACTTTCAATACTCCAGAATGACGAAGCAGAAACGGGATTTTGGAAATGTATTGATTCAAAGAAAACTGAACTCATCCCATTGACTCGAATATTCAGAGACCCTTCACTCCGTGCCTACAGTTAATGAGACTTGCATGGCCATGCAGGGGGGGGGGGGTCTGGGGGTTTGCACTGCCAAGGCAAAGACGTGCTCAGGCAGGGCAGGGAGCAACCATAATGGCCCACGAGATAAAGAGCCTGCCTCACACACCCTCCATCTTAGCTTATCGAAGTCTCGCAGGGCTTGAACAAACCTGGAAGCTGCCGTGGGGGGCTGAGCACGCTGCGCCAATTGAAGGAGTTCAGCCACCCAGATGGCAACGCCTGACATGCCCCTCGGGCGTGACTCTTCAGGACGGTGGTGCGAGTGGGTCAAGTTTCACCGTTTGGCGGCATTCCGCTACCCGCGCTTAGTGTGCGACACACCCAAGTGTCTGGTATGGGATGGGATACGGAGGCCTAAGATATGGAGTGTAGGTGGCCAAAGGACGGATGTGCGTCCCACACAGGATTGAAGAGGATTCCTTACCCAGCCGGGACCCCTTATTATCCATCCATCCATTTTCCAACCCGCTGAATCCGAACACAGGGTCACGGGGGTCTGCTGGAGCCAATCCCAGCCAACACAGGGCACAAGGCAGGGAACCAATCCCGGGCAGGGTGCCAACCCACCGCAGGACACACACAAACACAACCACACACCAAGCACACCCTAGGGCCAATTTAGAATCGCCAATCCACCTAACCTGCATATCTTTGGACTGTGGGAGGAAACCGGAGCGCCCGGAGGAAACCCACGCAGACACGGGGAGAACATGCAAACTCCACGCAGGGAGGACCCGGGAATCGAACCCAGGTCCCCAGGTGTCCCAACTGCGAGGCAGCAGCGCTACCCACTGCGCCACCGTGCCGCCCCCCCTTATTATTCCTATCCCAATCAGGATGCCCTAATGGAAGGATGGAGTAACTGGGGGCAATACCTGGCTGGGACCCCTTATTATTCCTATTCCAATCAGGATGCCATAATGGAAGGATGGAGTAACTGGGGGCAATACCTGGCTGGGACCCCTTATTATTCCTATCCCAATCAGGATGCCCTAATGGAAGGATGAGGTAATGGGGGCAATACTCCCATATGATGTCATATTATTCCTGTCCCAATCAGGATGCCCTAATGGAAGGATGGAGTAACTGGGGGCAATACCTGGGCCGGGACCCCTTATTGTTCCTGTCCTGATTGGGATGCCCAAAGACAGCAGAAACTAGTAGGGTTGCAGTTCTTCTGCCGCCATTCTAGGTGGCAGTGCTTCTCATATAGAGTCCCAGTCTGGACACCCGCAGGGCAGCATGGGAGTTGGAGTCCGGAAGTGCAGCCCTGTAGAGTTCCCTGGAGGGACGATAGAGGGAGCTGCCCTCAGGGTGAAGGGACCGCCTTGGTTTGTATACAACAGGCCACGTCCCGTAACTGGATTTCCTCCCGGGTTCACTTTAAAGGGAGCCCACTACCACGGCTCGGGGAGTCAGAGTCAGGAGGCAGTGGGTGAAACTCAAAGGAGGTGGAGAAGGAGGAAGAATTGTTTTGATTTATCATTTATTATGTTATTGTGGCATGTGATTGGGAAAGGATTGAGAACGTGCCTGGGAGAATAATAAAAAATCCTTTATTTTATTCTGTTTACGTGTGGCGTATTGCTGGATCTGTGGTTTGGGGCTCTCTAGCATCCTCGTGTTGGGCTGAATGGCCTCTTTTTCTTTAGATTGTTCTAGTACTCTAAATATTCTACAGTAGTGTGGTAGACAGCAGAACTTTATGGACCTCCAGAACTTGACTTGATGTTATTTTGGGGGATTTAAGTGGACAGGACTGGAAGGCTTTGATGGGCTGAATGGCCTGTTTTTGGAGAGAGGATGTGCAGCATTGCTCATAATGGCACTCAGTTTTGTCTTCCTGTACGACCTCCAGCAGGGTCCAGAGTGTGTCCCATAACGGAGTCTGTCCTATTTAATGAGCTTGTTGATTTGGTGGTCCTCTCTTGAAGTGATGTCACCAACCCAGCACACCACTCTGGCCATCACAGAGTTTTAGAAGATGTGAAGGAGGTCACTACCCATGTTAAAGGGACGCAGACTCCTAAGGAAGAAGAGTGTGCTCTGCCCTTTCCCTCCGTGTTCCGAGACCAGTCCAACTTGTCATTAATTCTGGAAAGTACTTGTAGGAGTGCACCCCCTCCACATGCACCCCCTGAGTTGTGACCAGATGTAGAGGCTCTCTGGTACCAGTGACACGCTGTGCCTGCTTCACCACCCTTTGTCGTGATGTCTTTTGCTGGGCTGTGGTCTTCCCATACCAGACTGGGATCCCCCCCGTGCTGCAGTAGACGTTCACCCGTATTTGGGTCCTCAAGCGTCAGAGGAAGTGAAGGGGCTGCTGTGGGTTTTTTTTGGTGGTTTACATCTTGACATTTCCTGTGTGTTGATGCCGTAAATTCTGATATACCACACAGTGCCTCTGTGTACTCTGAAGATCACCTGATGGCTGAGCCGTCTCCTCCATGCCGTCTCTCAGAGCCACCGTCTGTCCCTCTACAGGCCGGTGCTCTCCGTGTTGGGTTGGAAGGGACACGGTCTCCATTGACTTAGCAATCCGTCTGGGGACTGTGGGTGGGACGGCTTCAACAGCCCCCAAAAACCCCTGGCAGGTGTCAATGGCCTTCCTGTAACACATTTGATCATCCATCCATCCATTATCCAACCCGCTATATCCTAACTACAGGGTCACAGGGGTCTGCTGGAGCCAAACCCAGACAACACAGGGCGCAAGGCAGGAAACAAACCCCGGGCAGGGCGCCAGCCCACCGCAGACATTTGATCATAGAGTAGAAATCTTTAGTAAGTAAAAGTAAAGTATGTAAACGAAGTAAATTAAAGTTAGCAAAGTAAAGTGAAATAAGTAAAGTAAATAAGTAAATTAAAGTAAGTAAAGTAAAAGTAAGTGAATAAAGTAAAGTAAGTAAAGTATGTAAACTAAATAAATTAAAGTAAAGTAAGTAAAGTAAATTGAAGTGAAGTAACTAAATTAAAGTAAGCAAAGTAAAGTAAGCAAAGTAAAATAAGTAAGTAAAGCAAGTAAAGTACATTAAGTAAAGTAACAAAGTAAAGTGACGAAAGTAAATTGAAGTAAAGTAAGTAAAGTAAAGTGAGTAAAGCAAGTAAAGTAAGTAAAGTAAATTGAAGTAAAGTAAGTAAAATAAGTAAAGAAAGTAAAATAAGTAAAGTGAGTAAAGTATGTAAAGTAAATAAAGTAAAGTAAATTGAAGTAAAGTAAAATAAGTAAAGTAAATAAGTAAAAAGTGAGTAAAGTAAGTAAAGTGAGTAAGCAAAGTAAAATAAGTAAAGTAAGTAAGTAAAGTGTGTAAAGTAAATAAAGTAAATTAAAGTAAAGTAAATTAAAGTAAGCAAAGTAAAATAAGTAAGTAAAGCAAGTAAAGTAAAATAACTAAAGTAAGTAAAGAGACTAAAGTAAGTAAAGCAAGTAAAATAAAATAAGTAAATGAAGTGACTAAAGTAAGTAAAGGAAATTAAGTAAAGTAAGTAAATTGAAGTAAAGTAAAATAAGTAAAATAAATAAGTAAAAAGTGAGTAAAGTGAGTAAGCAAAGTAAAATAAGTAAAGTAAGTAAGTAAAGTGAGTAAAGTATGTAAAGTAAATAAAGTAAATTGAAGTAAAGTAAGTAAAATAAGTAAAGTAAGAAAATTAAAGTAAAACCAAAAAAGTAAGTAAAGTATGTAAAGTAAGTAAAGAAGAAAGTAAAGTAAAAAGAAGAAAGTAAGTTACTTTGCTCCATTTTGTCCTCATACCTCTGGAGAGTTCAGGGTCACACGCTGGACTTTTATTTCATCTTTTTTTATAACAGTTGAACCCCCCACCTTTTCGTCAGAAGGCTCTTAGGATCGTTTAACTTGGGGGTGACATTGCGGGCTGCATACTGAATGTGTTCACAAGCAGGACCCCAAGTGTAATGGTATCGATGGCACTTTGTCAGCTGGCACCCTACCCGTTCTTTTGCCCCTTGTATTTTTCCTCTGTACTGGTATGGGTGCGAGTTGAGGATTATTTTCAAGTAGGCTGACGATTTTGAGTCAACTCCAGTAAGCTGCTCACACTCAATCATTTGTGTATTGTATTTGTCTGATTTTGTGTTTTTGCTCTACGTGACTGACTGACTTCTGGTCTCTGTCTGTTTGTATTCATTTGTTGTTAGCAGGACGGCTCGCCTCTTGCACTGCCACACAGTTTTTTGTGTTTTTTTTCTTAGGTGGTAAACTTGAACCATAAAATCAAACACAGCGGACACCCTTGGCGCCTGCGTTGGCCTCCGAACAGCTCAGATGGCCCGCCCTGATTATTTATTTGTTTTTTTTTTGTTTCCTTTCAACCAAAGCCCCCCCCCCCCCCAGACCAGTTTTGTCAGTATTCACCTCAATAATAAGCCGTGACAATCCGGCTGTTAAAGATGGCACAAAAGGATCCAGCTCAGGTGTCAGTTGGCCTCTGGCAGCTCTTCCCATTAATAATGAGCACACGGTTAATGCACAGGCGCTCAACACACCCAAGTACCTTCGGATTTTTAAAAACAGGATCAAACACAAGGAATGGGGTGCCAAGAAGGTGGCACGGGGTCTTCCCATTGGCCTTCATTTTGATCTAGCTGTCAGAATTATGTGAATTTCCCATTGGGATTAATAAAGTATCTATCTATCTATCTATCTATCTATCTATCTATCTATCTATCTATCTATCTATCTATCTATGATATAGTGCCTTTCCTATCTATCTATCTATCTATCTATCTATCTATCTATCTATCTATCTATCTATCTATCTATCTATCTATCTATCTATCTATCTATCTATCTATTATATAGTGCCTTTCCTATCTATCTATCTATCTATCTATCTATCTATCTATCTATCTATCTATCTATTATATAGTGCCTTTCCTATCTATCTATCTATCTATCTATCTATCTATCTATCTATCTATCTATCTATCTATCTATCTATCTATCTATCTATCTATCTATTATATAGTGCCTTTCCTATCTATCTATCTATCTATCTATCTATCTATCTATCTATCTATCTATCTATCTATCTATCTATCTATCTATCTATTATATAGTGCCTTTCCTATCTATCTATCTATCTATCTATCTATCTATCTATCTATCTATCTATCTATCTATCTATCTATCTATCTATCTATCTATCTATCTATCTAGAATAAGAATGTTTTTACATTGGCAAGCTGTGGCAGCTTTGGCTCCCGTTGGTGCCAACTTGAACCAGAAGTACTGAGGGTCAGTCTTGTTGGCGGATGCTGCCAGGATGCTGGTGGGTGGATGTGATGTGGTGAAGGAGACTCTTATTTTGAAATGTGGTGTGTGTGTGTGTGTGACTCCTGTATTCCAAGGGGCTGCTGTACTTAGATGTATGTCAGCTGGGCAGTGTTGGTCTGTTAGTGACACCATACAGGGGGTCCGGGTGGTTACTGAATATAATGTTGTCATTGTCATTGTAATGTTGTGACATAACAGCACAGGAAACATTAGAGGGGATTAACCCTTTGATACCGAGACAGAATACGACCGGACATTAAAGGCTGGCATAACAAGCATGGCATGAGGACGGTAGGACTGATTATCAAAGACATCAACTACCTGCTCACGGCCTCAGTGCCATTGGCATGTTCTGCTGGTGCCTGTGTGGGTTTTCTGGGGGTCCGCATGTTTTGTCTCGCTTTCTCATTGCTAATTTAATTGCCATTTTACAGATTGGCTTGATTTGGCAGGTTGCCCCCCACCCCATCACATCCTAAAGTCAGGAAGGTCAGATTAACTGGTTAATCAGAACTGGTGGGCCGGGTGGTGCGTATCAAACTTTAAGCCATAAGCCACCCTGGGCAAGTTAACCCGCCAGGGCACCAATTACAAAAAACAAAAAAAAAACAAAGTTGTAATGGATCCTAATTTTGTATGTTACCATGGTTACCAAAAAAATCAATCAGAAAAATTAAATGGTGACCCCTGAATAAGTGTGTGTGTGAGAGAGTGGACAATCCAATGAGATGCCATCCAGGGTGGGCATCCCCCTTCTGCCCGACGCCATTGATGCAGGCGCGGGCTCTTCAACCTTGTGATGGAATGAGCAGGTGCACCAAACAGAACATTAACTCTCGCTACCCCCAGGACCCCCCAGCTGGACTAAGGGGGCTTCTGAATGTCACATCTTTTCAAGAGACGTTCAGTTTTAACATTTAAAATAACATAATAGCAGGCATTATTAATATTCTGAATGCGACCCTAAATAGTAGCCGCCCAGGTGGACCCCATAACCCCTTACTGACCAAAGGAACGGGCGGCGCAGGCTCAGGACACCGAGGACCCCCAGCCAGTCAGCGCAATGTCAGTGCTAATTAGGAATGGCCTGTTCTTATTAGTTTAATACAATTACACTTGAAAATAATGGGAATGTTCTTAATCACAGCAGTTAAATATCAAAACTTTAATATTCAGCATTTCATGTGGTCGTATCAGAAAGTGAAATATTAATATTTAATAGTCTTAGTGTAATATTCTGATTCTAATATTCTCATGCGTAATTTATGCAGCTATTTAATGCAATACTCTGCTTAATATTCTTTATTGAATGTAATCATTTACTTGATTTTTAATTTCACTTTCTATAAATTAATGTTTTAATTTTGATATTCTCAGTTTTAAATATTATATTTAATGCGACAATCCTCTTTTTAAAGGGAACAATTTACTTCATACTCTTAATTTAATGTTATAATTTAGTTTATTTTTAACTTAATTTTCTATAAATTAATGATTTCAATTTAACATTCTTAGTTTTATTGATTAATATAACAATTCTCTTTATAAAGGAGCAATTTAGTTATTATTCCTAATTTCATTTTCTGAATGTTCTAAGTAATATATTTATACAAATTGAGTCAATATGATAATTTACATTAAAAATGATAAAACTATTATATTAAGAATACATTTTTATTTTGTGTAATAATGTTCTAATTCGAATATTCAATTTCAGTTTTCATGAGGGTCTTCACTGCAGTAGTGTTCATCTAAAGGAATGTAATGAATTATTATTATTATTATTTACTGAATATTCTTAATTTTCTAAAATGTAATATTCTAACACTCAAAATTTCATATTTCTTAAACTAAGACAGTCAATGTAATAATAAAGTACAGGATATTTGGAATGACATTCCCAAAGATCTACAGTATCGATTGTGACTGAACCACTAGGGGGCGTCTCAGCCATCCAACCCGACACAGACAGACGTAGGAGGCTCACTTATAAAAACACAAATGGTTTTTTATTTTTCTTCGCTCGTGTGGAACGTCCTCCCCGTCCCCACAACACAATGGAACACAATAGAAATAATTCCTCTTCTTACTGTCTTTTCTCCTCCACTCTTCCTCAGCACACTTCGTCCACCTTCCACCCGACTCTGCCTCTCAGAGTGGTGACTACTGGCACCTTTTATAATGCCCTGGAACTGCTCCAGGTGCTCATTGACCTTCTTCCAGCAGCACTTCCAGGTGTGGCAGAAAAACCCAACCATGAGGACTCGGCAGCTGTTGTAGCACCCCCTGGTGGCACCATTGCAACCCATGGGTGCTGCCATCTAATATCCTGGGGGAGGTACTGTGCTGCCCACACTTGCTGCCCCAGCCGGGCAAGGACCCCATCTATCTATCTATCTATCTATCTATCTATCTATCTATCTATCTATCTATCTATCTATCTATCTATCTATCTATCATATAGTGCCTTTCATATCTATCTATCTATCTATCTATCTATCTATCTATCTATCTATCTATCTATCTGTTATATAGTGCTTTTCACTTCTATCTATCTATTATATAGTGCCTTTCATATCTATCTATCTATCTATCTATCTATCTATCTATCTATCTATCTATCTATCTATCTATCTATCTATCTATCTATCTATCTATCATATAGTGCCTTTCATATCTATCTATCTATCTATCTATCTATCTATCTATCTATCTATCTATCTATCTATCTGTTATATAGTGCTTTTCACTTCTATCTATCTATTATATAGTGCCTTTCATATCTATCTATCTATCTATCTATCTATCTATCTATCTATCTATCTATCTATCATATAGTGCCTTTCATATCTATCTATCTATCTATCTATCTATCTATCTATCTATCTATCTATCTATCATATAGTGCCTTTCATGTTTATCTATCTATCTATCTATCTATCTATCTATCTATCTATCTATCTATCTATCTATCTATCTATCTATCTATCATATAGTGCCTTTCATGTTTATCTATCTATCTATCTATCTATCTATCTATCTATCTATCTATCTATCTATCTATCTATCTATCTATCTATCATATAGTGCCTTTCATGTTTATCTATCTATCTATCTATCTATCTATCTATCTATCTATCTATCTATCTATCTATCATATAGTGCCTTTCATGTTTATCTATCTATCTATCTATCTATCTATCTATCTATCTATCTATCTATCTATCTATCTATCTATCTATCATATAGTGCCTTTCATGTTTATCTATCTATCTATCTATCTATCTATCTATCTATCTATCTATCTATCATATAGTGCCTTTCATGTTTATCTATCTATCTATCTATCTATCTATCTATCTATCTATCTATCTATCTATCTATCTATCTATCTATCTATCTATCTATCATATAGTGCCTTTCATGTTTATCTATCTATCTATCTATCTATCTATCTATCTATCTATCTATCTATCTATCATCTATCATATAGTGCCTTTCATGTTTATCTATCTATGTATATAAAACTTTAATTGATGAGCGTATCCAAGGGGGTGTTTCATGCTACACGGCACACGTGACAATACTGACCCTATAAACATATCAATTTTACTTTTATGAAACTGAGATATTTAATAAAATAATTTGCATTATTTTCTTAAATTTCATTTTCTAAACTGTGAAGTTCTAATTGTATTCATTGTAACATATTCTCAATTTAAAGTGATAATATTCATTATATTCTTAACTTCATTCCATCCATCCATTATCCAACCCGCTATATCCTAACTACAGGTTCACGGGGGTCTGCTGGTGCCAATCCCAGCCAGCACAGGGCGTAAGGCAGGAACAAATCCCCGGGCAGGGCGCCAGCCCACCGCAGTTAACTTCATTTAATATTCTAATTTGAATTTTCACCATTTTATTTTTATACAGATATTTAACATAATAATCTTTGTCTAATCATTTATTTTATTCTGTATTTGCTTTCTGTTCTTAATTTCATTTTATAAAATGTAAGATTCTCAGGCTAATTTTCTCTTTTATTTTTTTGCAGATAATTTAGTAGGATATTTACTTAGTAATTTTTTTTTTTTTTTGTTTTAAAAACTGAAATAGTTCATTTAATTTCAGTTATGCTCTTTATTTAAAGTTGTAATCTACTTTATATTCCTCGTTTTATTTTTATATTCTCACCTTTATTTCTTTGAGGAGATGTAGTAATTGTGTTTATGTTGGTAATTTTTTTTTTTTATTTTTAACTTGAGTCACTTGATGTTTTCTGTGACATCATAATTTATTTTCGTAATTTACTTTGTCACCTTTATTTTTGGGCCGTTATGTAATGTGTGAATTGTGCTCACCCTGGCCATTCATTCCATTCTGTTCTCGTGTTTTGTTTTGTGTCCTTGAGCGGTCCGGTGGTCCCCCTGTCAGCCTGCTCTCCCCTCGGGTGTTCTCTCCGTGTTCTTGTCAGTTTTCTCCCTCCTACGTTCTGATTGGTCGATCTGACAATCTAGATTAGCCCTAAAGTAGAAGTAGTCCGTGACTGTGGTGGTCCGGCTCCTGTGCGTTGCCCCGAGTCTTCATTTGCATATCCGTATTATTAACAATCGCTGGCCTAATGTGTGAGTGTGTGCTGAGATTTTATTCATTTTCTTTTTTCATTCATATTTAATATCAGTTTAACATTAATATTTAATGCAAAGCAATGCTATTTTTTATTTCATATTCCCATTTAATTTGAATTATTAGGCTAAGAAATGAGGTCGTTTGTGCCATCAGCTCCTGTCATGATGCCCGTCTAGCTGAGGTGCTGCTGTTTGCTCGTTGATTTTTATTTTGTTATTTGGTGCCACACCACTGCTGCTACCCTCCTTTACAGTTTATTTTGGACTTTTTAAAATCCCTGTCTGTTGTATGGTGCCCATCAGATTGATCTGTTTTTCATATCTCTTATGGCCAAGTGACGAAAACAAACTGGAGACAATAAATGTTGGGGCGCCAACCCGGTCGTCCTCATTTAATTCTTGTAGGGTTTTTGCCTTTTAAGCTCAAAATAAACAGGCGCTCTACAGGGAAGACGCGAGACGAACTAAAAAGTAAAGTGCCCCTCGGTGCGTAAGGGAAGGGATCACGAGGATGGAGGTCTCTACCCTGCATGGTGGTCTGATCACAGAATGACGCCTCCTTCTGGTGGCCTTGGAACTTCCAGGAGTCGTCTGCACTCAGGGTGCATCTACATGGCTTTATGGATGGAATGGAAGAGGACCTGACTTTAGTGCCAGTGCCACCTCTCACCCCGACGTGGCATTACGCATCTTAGATGAGCCCAGAGGGGGACCCTCTAACATGCATGTGTGATACACTGTGAGGGATTAATTTAAAGACATTTTCTAAAGTTACTCTGTAAAGGGATTGCCGTGTGTGTGTGTGTGTGTGTGTGTGTGTGTGTCCTAACCAGTAGGGGGCACCACTGAGCCCCCAAACATCAGACAAAATATCACCCAACATGGACTTGGGTTTAGGTAAAGAGTCTTTGTTTGTCACAAACACTGTTAAGATGAACACAACCATAACCAATATTAAAACAATTGTTCAATTAAATAACAGTTCTTTTATACTTTCTGCTCCTCCTGGTGAGGGTCACCTTCCCTGAGGTCAAGCGGTGAGCTCCTTTAAAGGTGGACCCTAGAAGTACTTCTGGTGTTTAGACAAAGTCCAGAGGATGTTCTTCCAGGTCAGCCAGAAGTTTCCTAAAGCAAGAATTGTTTATGCCAGCAGCTCCTCCTGGCAGTACCCATGACACTCAGCAGGGCTGTCCCACAGTATGCCCCACACAGTTTTACACACACACATATATATATATATATATATATATATATATACACATATACACATAATACACATAATATATATAAGCAGTATGTGTATATATGTACACACACACATTTATATATACACATAATACACATACTGTTTATATATATATATATATATATATATTACGTGTATATATAAATGTGTGTGTGCATACATATATATACAGCAGTAACGGCGCACTACACGATAACATGCAGTGAATCCACTTGACTTGAGTATTCCTCGTTTTCCTCCTCTTTCTTTCTCTGTACGTTTACCATTTGTTTGCTCAGAGGTTGATGTTCTTGCTGTTTCCTGAGCGGCTCTTCTGTTCTCCACCCTAGCGGCCCGCTTCTGCTCTTCTTTCATCGACATCTTTTAGTGTTAAAACTGATTAAGTCCGTGTTTGTGTTGCAATTACTTATTAAG